>NW_015622849.1:18130-22895 GCF_000835515.1 Exophiala oligosperma
CATAATCTCATATCCTCAACAGGTTATGAGCCCGGCGCTCATCTGTGATTGCGTTCTACCCAATCAGAGCTCTGCCAAACACCACTGGCAGTTGCTTAATAATCAGCGTTGCCGGTATACCTTCCGCATCACATCATCATTGTCATCATCATGGATAAACTCAAGACTCGAGCTTTCATCCTCAAGTCGCCAGAGGACTATCAAGCCTGGCGCATCGAAACCTATTGCCATCTCCTTGGTCAGGGATGGTACGGCCATATCGACGACACCGACCCGGGGCCCGACGACGCGTCCAAACCGGCTCAACAAGCGTGGGATCGAGAGGACGCGAAGGCCTTGGCGTTCGTCAATGGCCTGATGTCCCCAAGCTTCAAGCTTCAATTCAAGGCGTCGAACACTCTTCAAACCATGTGGGGCCGGCTGGAGTCACAGTTCCAGCCGCGAGGCTTCAACCGACGGTACACGGCGCTTCTTCAACTGGTCCAGACGACGCTGTCCAGTTGTGACGACGACATCGATCAATACTGTCTGAAGTTCACCGAGGCTCGAGACAATCAGATCCTCGCCAACGGGGAGGAACACCATTCCAACAATTTCACCGAGGACAACCTGATCACGTTGTTCGTCGGCGGGTTGTCGTCGTCGCCGACCTATGAGACGTTCGTGTTGCATTTCCGTCAGCGGGAACGCCTGACGACGCTGGACGAGACCATGTCGCTGGCGCGGGAGGAGGCGCGGATGGCCGAACGGGCCCATCAACGCCAAGCCACGGTGCTCAACAGTCAGCCGAAACAACCGCGCAACAAGAAGAGAAAGCATCGTGGCAACTGTCCTCAGCATCCCAAAATGTCCCACGATGAAGAAGACTGCTGGACACTGCATCCGGAGAAACGGCCGAAGAGAAATGAGCCGGGACCGGGTTGGAGACATGGAGCGTTGTCGGCGCTGACGGTGGACGCATTGCTGGCTCGGCGGGAGTCACAGTGGGCGATCGACACCGGTGCCAGCCAGCATTTCTGCAACAATCCGGCACTATTTTCCGTCCAGAGCGCGTGTGAGCCGATCACGGTTCGAGGATCGACGGGTTGTTACACAAGCTCGCAAAAGGGCTCCGTGGATCTGTGGCTAAGGACGCGCGGTGGCCGGATGCGGACCTTGAGGTTGATCAACGTGCTCTATGTGCCTATGCTGCCGGTCAACCTGATCTCCGCGTCCCTCCTGAAGAGAGGCGGCATCTACTTCAGCACGCTCGACAACACGCTGCGATTGATCGGGAGCCATCAAGAGGTCGGCTTCACGAGAGAATCGATGGGGCTGAACATGCTGCGGGTCGGAGAGGGAGGACGTCGTGATGCTGTCGCATGTCCGACGGTCGCTCAAGCGGACGCGGACGCCGTGCTATGGCACCAACGCTTGAGTCACGCCGGGGTCTCTCAACTCAAGATGACTCAAGCACACAGCACACAGCACGGGCATGGAACAGGTCACTTTTACGGAATCCCTGGCGTGCGAGCCTTGCCACTTGGCCAAGTCCCAGCGGGTCGTCTCCCGTCAGGAAAGCGAACGGTCCACCCAGGCCTTCGGACGCGTGCACGTTGACGTGGTTGGGCCGATCACTCCGCCGCTGTCCCGTGGCGGCAAATGGGTGGTCATCATCACGGATGATCTGACGCGGTACCGGTGGAGCCGAATCACGCCGACGAAAGGCACCGCTTACGAGGTGATCGAATGGTTCGTGAACTTGATCAAGGTCCAACATTTTCCCCTGCGCGTGCTGGAACTGGTGCTGGATCGCGGTCTCGAATTCGGCGGTCGGCAGCTGGAAGACCTAGCACGGAAGGAGTCGATCATCGTGCGGCGGTCGTCGGACTACACACCGGAGCAGAACGGGACGGCCGAGTCGTCGAACAAGGTCATCCTCACACGAGCACGGTCGATCATGCTGGACAGTGGACTCCCCGACGAGCTGTGGGCGGAGGCCATCGACGTGGCGCTGCACGTGACGAACCGGACGTCGACGCAGCGAGATGGCGAGCCGCCTCGAGCGCGGCTGACACGGCATCTGACCGGTCGGCGAGAGACGCTGGATTTGAGCCATCTGCGTCGCTTCGGATGTGTGGCGTACATGCACATCCCCATGGAACGGCGACAGAAGTCGGCCAAATTCCAGGCCCGCGCCCTCACGGGCTACATGGTGGGCTACCAACGAGGCGGCCATACCAACTACCGCATCTGGATCCCCGGGTCCAAGGTGATCAAAGAAAGCCCTCACGTCACCTTCCGGGAGACGGAAGTGTACGGTGATCGGCACACACGAGGCAGGGTGACCGAGGAGCACCTGGACGGGATGGATGCTGCAAACGCCCCCGGGGACGACGGTCCTACAACCACGCTCGACATGTCACCCGCCGTGTATGGTGCTGCCAAGAATGGCACTACACGTCGCCTTCAGGACGACACCAACACGGTCGCCGACAGGGCGGTCCATGAAGAGACGAGTGCTGCAGACGACGATGACGACACGATCGTCGTGGCTCCCACCCGAACTCCAGATGCCGCTGCTGAACCAGTGACGAGGCCGGGAGAATCGGCTGAAGGAGACCACAGGCGCGATCAAGATAACCATGCGCTTGATCGGCGCAACAGTATCGAGGACGTCCGCGACCACGGTCCGGACGACACACCACCGGAGAATGCGAAGCTTCAGGGGGTGGCCAGTCCAGAACGTCGACTGACGCGTCAGTCGGCCGGCGGCCATCGCAAGACGTACGGGCAGTTTCGCACGACGTTCGGACCGTACGCTCAGATAGCCTACGCCATGTTGGCGACGGAACCCGCTTCGCTCTCGCAGGAACCTAAGACCTATCAGGAAGCCATGGAGTCACCGGCCTCCGCTCAGTGGCAGGCTTCGATGCAGCGTGAAGTGCGACAGCTCGAAGACCAAGGCACCTGGAAGGTGGTTTCCCACCTGCCGCCAGGACGAAGACTCATTCCGGGACGGTGGGTGTTCAAGGTGAAGCTTCAATCGGACGGCACCATCAAAGAGTACAAGTCTCGATGGGTCGTGAAGGGGTTTATGCAGCAGGAAGGCGTCGACTTCTTCGACACCTTCGCGGCTACCTTATTCCCCAGCACGTTTCGGGCGGTCTTCTCCCTGGCGGCGTCTCGGGGCTGGCCCATTTACCAGATGGACGTGACGGGTGCTTTTCTGCACAGCCTGATCGACAGCGAGATCTACATGAGCCCACCAGAAGGGTTTTATCCCGCGGGATCGGTGTGCCAGATCTACAAGTCGATCTACGGGCTCAAGCAAGCCCCGCATCTGTGGTTTGAGTCCCTCCGTAAAGCACTCGCTGACTTGGGCTTTCGCAGTCTTCACAGCGACCAATGTTGCTTCACCAATGCAGCAACCGATGTCATCGTGATGGTCTTTGTCGACGACCTTCAGATTACGGGATCGAACGACGGGGCGATGCACGACCTGCGCTCCGGACTGAAGGCTCGGTTCAAGATGAAAGACATCCCGCTTCAGTCGTACTTGGGGCTGCAGATCGAGCGAGAACCGAACAGCCTCCGTCTACATCAAGCTCCGTATGCTCGCAAGGTCCTTGAGCGGTTTGGGTTCAGCGAGGCCAAGGCGGTTCCGACCCCGATGACGGACCACGACCTCGGCGCCTTTGACGGGCAGGAGGATGGAGAGCTGAGAAGTCGGTACCTTCAGGCGATCGGCAGTCTCCTCTTTCTGGCCAACCGGACACGACCCGACCTGGAGTACGCGGTCAACTTTCTCGCGCGATTTGCCGACAATCCCAGCGGCCGGCATTGGGGCGCGGTTAAGCGGGTGTTCCGCTACTTGGCCGGCACCGTCGATCTCGGCATCCGCTTCCAACAGAAGGACAACGAGCCGTCTCTGTTCGGCTATAGTGACGCCGACTATGCCGGAGACATCGATCAACGCAGGTCGACCAGTGGATACCTCTTCGTGTTAGGGGGTGGCCCGGTGTCGTGGAAATCGCAGCGCCAGCGCACGGTCACCCTGTCGACGACGGAGGCAGAGTACGCGGCACTGACGGAAGCAATCCGTGAGGCGAACTCGATTCGCCAGCTCCTGGTCGAACTGGGCGTGTCAGTGTCACAACCGATACCGATCTACGAGGACAACGTCTCGACGATCTCGTTGGCGAATAATCACGCCAACCACAAACGCAGCAAGCATGTCGACGTTCGCAACCATTACTGTCGCGAACAGGCCGCCATGGGCCACATCACCATCCGATACGTCAGTACGGATGAACAAGCAGCCGATGGCCTGACGAAGCCTCTGGGACCAGGCAAATGGAAGCGAGTGTTGGAACAGCTTCGTCTCAGTGGTAGCATCACCACATCAGCAGGATCTGAGGGGGTGTGTTGAAGATTTGATCCAGATACCTTCGGATGTGGGAGATGACAAGGAGGAGGATTAGTCATTTCTTGGTCATCATTGTAAATACGTTCCAGCCTGCGGAATCTCCCTCTGAGAGCGTGTATATATATGTGCAGCATGGGAGCCATGTTTGTAAAAAAAAAAAAAAAAAAAAAAATCGAATTAATGGAAATCATCTCGAGCCTGAGCATAATCTCATATCCTCAACAATGACTAATCCTTCTCCTTGTCATCTCCCACATCGGAAGGTATCTGGACCAAATCTTCAACATCATCTTCCAGGGCAAGACCAGGAAGGTTTGATAGCAAGCATGGGCATGAGCTGCCAGGTACAGTCCAACA
>NW_015622849.1:26360-27716 GCF_000835515.1 Exophiala oligosperma
GTCATTTCTTGGTCATCATTGTAAATACGTTCCAGCCTGCGGAATCTCCCTCTGAGAGCGTGTATATATATGTGCAGCATGGGAGCCATGTTTGTAAAAAAAAAAAAAAAAAAAAAAATCGAATTAATGGAAATCATCTCGAGCCTGAGCATAATCTCATATCCTCAACAATGACTAATCCTTCTCCTTGTCATCTCCCACATCGGAAGGTATCTGGACCAAATCTTCAACATCATCTTCCAGGGCAAGACCAGGAAGGTTTGATAGCAAGCATGGGCATGAGCTGCCAGGTACAGTCCAACATATAGTCAATCCTGGTCTTTTCTGCCACAACTAACATTCTCGTCCATCTTGCCACCGAAGTCCTTCACTCGGCCGACCGTCTGCATTACGTTCTATACGTGGGACAGACTGACCTGGAGGGATTCTCATGTTTTAACGGGCAATTCTTTAAATCCATCTAACGTCGAGCAGCTCGCGATGAAGTATTTAAAGCAGGGTTTCAGGGCTTTTGATGCTGACCTGAAAATCTTACACCCAAGAGATTGCTTTAAGGCTGCGACCGCTAGGGGGAGGAACTTTATCTTCTTGTTGCCAGAGAACAATGTTGACATTAGCGAAGAGCTTGAGGCCTCTGTACTGAAGCTATCGACCGGCGAGGATGCTGCATGGTGAATGTCGGAACTGGTGTGAAGAACGACAACGAATGTGGGCAGGCAAAGCTCCGTGCACAGACATCAAACTCTGTAGCTTGTCAATGGCGGTCCAAGCAGCCAAGATGATGATACGGACGGGCCTTCTGGAGCAATTCCGGGCAGTGCTGTCCACAATACTCCAATATTCGTAATCGTGGACGAGTGTATTATTGTCATACAGAAGTCGAGGAAGGCCAGGAAAAGTTGGATCCTAAGTCACGTGATGTTCATCCTTCTGCCTGGCAGGCAGGAGCGCCACCAGGAGGCTGCCTATAGTACCGCTAGGCAGAGGGTGGGGGTGTAGCAACTATAAGTAGCTGTATAGTCCACTCATAGCACAATCATAACACTTGTTCTCACTCCAGGGTTTCTACTGGAAAGGCTTGACAAGTACATAGATACAGAACCATTATGAGTATGAGGAGAGGTGGAACTTACGTGAAGCGGAAGGAGGAAGCGGTTTGGACGGACAACTTGATCTTTGGAAGCGAGATGTGAGGGACACCTGTATTTATAGTCGTACTGCTGCATAGCTGCTCTAGAGCAGCTGGGTCAGTCTATGAATGCTACTACTACTACTACTACTACTACTACTACTACTACTACTACTACTACTACTACTACTACTACTACTACTACTACTACTACTACTACTACTACT
>NW_015622849.1:29866-58252 GCF_000835515.1 Exophiala oligosperma
CTACTACTACTACTACTACTACTACTACTACTACTACTACTACTACTACTACTACTACTACTACTACTACTACTACTACTACTACTACTACTACTTCGGCCAGGGCTTCCATAGTCACAGGAGTGGTTATTCCATGGGACAGAAGTCATAGGAGAGGGTAGAGGGGACTGGGGTCCTGTCGCCGTGCATGTCCTATGACTTGTGCGAAGCCTGGGCAGTGCGTCCTGGAGCTTACTCTGTCCCAGGACAAGGAGCCCCAGACAAACCCGAGCCTGGAATAGCGTACCTAGCGCCCATGACGGTTCAGGACCTCTCTGTTTCCAGGACCCTAGTCTCAAAGATTGGCCTAGTCCAATTGAATGGTCTAGTCCAGTTTTATTAAAATGGTCTAGACCAATGTTTAGGTCCAGGCCAATTGAAGACTAAAAATAGCAAGCTCACATCTGCCTGGTCTACACTACAAAAAATTATTAGAGTCCTCGCCGCCAACGCTCAAACCAGAACCAAGACAATGATGTCTAGTCTTTCCAAACAAGCGCGAGCAAAAGAAAGCAGTTTCACCTGAAGCACGCCGGACGAACAGATTGTAATTCCTGGTATATGGGGTTGCATGCATGGGCCGCCGGATGACGCTGCGCACATACTCATATTCTAAGGACAACATTTGGGACCCTGATTATATTGAGATACACTGTAAGGATTTCCTGTGTTATCCGCTCTTATGTGAATACTATGGGCAGAACAAGAGGTGTAAGAGGTCCGGCAAGCACATGGACATTAAAAAGAGGGTAGTAATGCTTTCTTCTAGAGAGCGAATTAGGACTGAACAGTACATCTGAAGTTGCCCTTTCTTATCGAGGACAAACAATTGTATCCTCTAACGTGGAAAGGCTGAACTGGTCGAAAATTCAACAGTACTAAGCATATAGTATCATAATGTTTGCGCGAAGAAAACTCATGACCACACACTTTCACTTTATTATCCCAATGTATTCTGAACCCGCTACTTAATGTACCTCCTCACTGTACATTGCAGAACATGCTGTAGTCTCAATATATTGAAGCAATCCACTAACTTTTAGAAACCTATCCTCATAGCTAGGACACCGGTATCTTAGCTCTTCTTTCCAGTCATTAGTATAGAGATAGCTTCGATCGCAGTTAAAAGCCCATCAATTAATATTGACTTTGCTAACTCCTGAATCATAGCTCGTCGACTCAAGGTGGATAAGGATTCCGGAGAGGCTTTTAAATTTGCGGTCATAGCCATAGCACTTCTTTAGACGAGGATTATGGGACTTCGCGTGCTTTATAAGTATTAGTAAATTTTCCGGAATACCTTTCTTCTAACCTATCATTAACACTTTATTTTCATTCTCAAATTCTGTGTTACACATTAAGCATCGATTATGCCGCTAAACACGATGCTTCCCTAGATTACCATAGTTCTCCTAATAATCGTAACAGAACGAGTGTTTAGTTCCCATGTGAACTCGGAGATCGCTTTCTTCAGGTTCGTTAACACTGCATCTTAAACAGACCTAATGATTCTGCGAATCCCGAATATGTTGCTCGTAGGCCTTTACAGAAGTAAATAGCCATTAACACCTTTTGCACTATTCGCTTTAATGACATTATGCATTTCAACAATGCTGAAGCAATGCTTCTTCCGTATTAAATCTAGGTTTGTCGCACGAAATGTAGATAAATTCATTCTCTTCAACGCTAATAAGAGCCTAATTCTGCCGCACCATTTCTCGAGCGTAACCGCGGATAAAGTGAAGGCGGACAGAAGAGGAGTTATAGATATAGCATGTATTAGGCTGGACTCGCATGTCTATGCTTTAGACCCTGTAAAGAATAAAACTGTGATAACTTGGGTGATTCGTCCAGCGAAGCGCTGTTCTTACTAGAGAGATACGCTAATAAGATCTTAGTACATAATTTAGAGAACGGAGCATTCTCAGTTTATTACACCGGTTATACAATAGACCAATGATTCTTTGCCATATACGTTTAGGTTTTAAGGGTTATGTTGAGGATATGAGATTATGCTCAGGCTCGAGATGATTTCCATTAATTCGTTATACACATCTTCACAAACATGGCTCCCATGCTGCACATATATATACACGCTCTCAGAGGGATATTCCGCAGGCTGGAACGTATTTACAATGATGACCAAGAAATGACTAATCCTCCTCCTTGTCATCTCCCACATCCGAAGGTATCTGGATCAAATCTTCAACATTTCCTTTCCTAGGGAGGTAGTTGCTGCAATTCGAATCATCCAGACCTTCATGTCACGGTCGTGTCACACGGACTATCTCAGTTGCCTCTATGAGCAAGGCTTGCAGAGGAATGTCAAGCCTTTCATTCTTGTCACGGTACGCGCTGTGGAGCGAGAATCGCACAGCATTTGTTCGACCTTGTCGTGTGAACTCTCTCAGTTTCCTCTATAGGTATTGTAAGCCCTTCATTTGTAATGACTTTCCTGCACAGCTCTCCCGATTTCCTCTATGATTATGGCCACGGAGGCATAGCCCTTCCCCTGTCGCAGCCGTCATATGGACTCTCTCAGTTGCTTCTGTAGGTATGGCCATGCAGGGACCGTCCTTCATTCTGTCCTGGACGCTCTGCACGACTCTCTCAGTTTCCTCGGTAGGTATGGTCAGTCCTTCATCCTGTCACATCCGTCCTGCACGGCTCTTCTAACTCCCAACTTCTAGTAAGCCTCACAGAGAAGAGTCGGTCAGCCCTCCTCATCCTGCATGGCTCTTGTTATAAATCAGACCGACGCTCTGAGGCGTACACACAACATCCACGTAGGTTTCTTAGCTGGGGTACAGTGGTGTTATAGCAGTCTTAACACTGAGAACCATACGGTCCGACTATAGACTTAGGTTGACCACGAAAGTCTTATCTACCATGGGAGAAGGAGCGTGACTGTATAGACTTCGTCATCCAATGACCGTCGAGCTCTGTCTGCTCCGTTGCTCTGTTGGCTCTGCCCACACAGCACACAGAGCCAGCAGAGCCTCCTTCAAGGTGTTACGTGATACTGCCCTGCTCTTTCCGGCTTACCTGCCTTGCTTCGTCTGGTCGTCGGCAGCCGCGTCCTTAAAACGGCCTTGGTTCGTAACATAGATCCTCTTTCTCCATCTTTCAGTGATTTGTCTCTTGCTCTGAACATTGTCTACGAGGTATACAGAAATACTTCTGTTGGATATATAGCACGGTCTAAGCTACACCTCATGTGTGACTTCAAAGCCATTCCACTTTCCCAGTACTGCTCGACAAGCTTGGACATACACGTCCACCCCACTGATATATACAAGTTGCTCCCTGAATTCACCAGGTATGTTTGCTCCTATATACCAGGAATTGGCTAGTGGAAACGGGGTCCTAGATTTCTCATCTTGGATACTTTGCCGCCACCAATCTCTCACTTCAAACTTGGCTTCCATGGTGTTGGACGGCCACGGATGATGCTCTACGGCGGAACCCGCCGATACCTGCCTTTACAACTTGAGACTCTGTACTAGTCTCGGTCGCTCGTTTTCACCCTCATAGTCTACCTGGAAGAGCGCTCGTTCTTAAGGCGACTCTCATGGATCGTCAACTAGACCCTCTGTGACGGTTGATGCGGCAACGAGAACAGTCTCAACCAGAGAAAAATTTGCACTCCTTTTTACTATATAAATAGATAGGGAACGGCCTCCTAATGATCGAGGTCGGACTCGTCAATACATCATATTGGACCCCCAGCTATCATTGCCTTATTGATAACGCCGTGTGACAGATATTGACGCAAGATGTCTGCTAATCACGACGGCATCTTCGTCCGGGACCAAGATTCGGCAGACCTGAACGTGCCATACAAATTGAGTTCTTGAAACAAAATCAAAATCAAGGGAGGATAAGTCGTTCTTCCCCTGTGCGGGGGCTCTACTTGCCACCCGCGGTACCGAAGCCGCAAATTGGCCCTATCAAAAAGCTCTCACCTTCGAGGGATCCACAAATCCTCCGGCCGTTCATGAGCTCCCCAGACCAGCCTCGTGTTTTTCTCCAAGCAAGACCTGGTGTTTGCGTTGTAGCTGGAGCCGGATGTAATATCGCTCTGTGGATTTCTCCGGGCGGACCACCACTATATGGCTTAACTGTAGGCTATGAGGAAGCTAAGGTGCTCGCAATGTCGGTAGTGTTGATCCTGTTGGACAGATGTTCTCGATGATAGAATACCCAAGAGCCCAGTTCTCCTCGTTGCAAGAAACTCTTAATATACAGGTGTTCGTAAGTCAAAAACGCTGGTTTGCTTACATACCCCGCCCCTGTACCCCCAAGAAGGACAAATTGCGGCAGTTTAAATACTTCTACAATCGGCTTAAAGGGCTCCTTCCAGGTGACCATATCTCCAGTGCTCACGATTGATCATCCCTCCGGTAGCTGACATCGGTCGAAAATGTACAAGGTCGCCCTCATCCAGTTGCATCCTCAGGTAACTTTTCGATGTCTCAAGAAAGATAGTCTACCTTACTGACTCTGTTAGCCGGGTCAGATTGAGCATAATTATGCCCAGGCTGTGGCTTTCATTCGACAAGCAGCTACTGACGAGTCAGACCTTGCTGTTCTTACTGATTCCATTTGGGCGTGCGTAGCCCGAGGAGCCCCGACCCTTTTTTTGCAGGTTGGAAAAAGTATTTGGACGAGTACTGTGAGCTCGCGAGAGAATGTAGCATTTGTCTTGTCCCGGGCTCTTTCCTTGAAAAGCACCAACACCAAGACGCACAGAAATGGATCCTCATGGATGTCACCTATTTTATTGATAAAAGCGGCCAAATCGCGGGTAGATATGCGAAGAAGAATCCCTGGCATCCTGAGAGACCTTTTACCAGTGGCTCTAAGCATGACGCGCATGTTGCGTTCAACACGCCGCTCGGCAAAGTAGGCTTGCTGATCTGCTGGGATCTGGCCTTTCCGGACGCGTTCAGAGAACTCGTCTCTCAGGGCGCCAAGATCATTGTTCTGCCTCCCTTCTGGACTGTTACAAGTCGGCCTAAGCGCAGGCCGCATACGAACCCGTGACGACGGACATATACGGAAGGACAGCCGAGCCAGCCTTGCCTTACGCAAGGCTGACACGTGACTTCCATAAAAGGAAGCAGAGTGATATGGTGTTGTGGCGAGATGGGGGTGTGGGAACCACATCAACAACACACCACCACAACACATCCAGAGAAGACTATATATACACGGTCATTACATAGCTTTACCACGTAGTCAACTTCGTTCACGATCATACCCATACGTTTTGGTTGTGGTCACTTCGCTTCTAGTATATCAGTACGCTCAATATACTATACGCTCTTCGAGACTTCGTCCCTCCTATACTTCCCACTTGCCAAGAAACCCTACGTGCAGTGACACCCTAGGTGGAGCGAAACGTAACATATAGTAATAAGAGCACGAGTATAGAGCGAGTCGATATACTAGAGCGAAGCTAATCAATATCTAAACTATATAGGTACGATCGTGAACGAACTTAAGTATAGAGGACGACTATAAAATGGCCTGTATATATAGCCGTGAGTGCTCAGTGTTCTCAGTATTGCTTAGTCGAGATCGGACTGATCAGGCACATGACTCAGCCTCGCGTTCCCAAGGCTGCGTCTTCCTCGGCCAACCTTCCCCTTTGGGTTGTCACGGGATGGTCACGACCTGGCTTGTTACATTAGGGTGGGAAGGGGCCTTACCATACTATCATTCCGGGTATAATCATACACGGCGACGCGACGGAGAGGTAGCTATACTCGGTGTATAGAGTCATGGGCGGTTTCATACAGCCTCAAGACCATGTGCAGTTGTTATTGAATATGGAGGTGTTTGGGCTCAACCCGTAGTAGGCATTGGTAGAGCTCCGAAATGAATAAATGAATACGAATATAGCTTATATTCATATTCGTCTTTGCGAATACGAATAAAGTGAATATTTATTCATGCGAATATGGGTGTTGAAGCAAGTGATAGTATTGTTGGTTGTAAAGATTATCCTTTTCAGGCGGGATGACTCTCTTATATACACAAGTTCCCCATCCTTGGCACACCGTTTCAGCCACCGGGATCTTCAACAATTACGAATATGAATACGGACCATATTCATATTCACATTTATTCGCCAAGACTTATTCATATTCGTATTTATTCATGAATATTCACATTATTCGTATTCATTTCGGAGCTCTACTGGTGATTAAGAAAGTTCAGAAGGGTTCATTGCATCAGCCAGATTGGGGCTAGCGCCTTCGATGGCGCTCCCTACCCTCACCAGCCCTCCGAACCTGGTGCATATTCCTTTGAGTTAGCTATTGTCAAACTAGGTCATTCATTCTCAAGTCCTCAAGGCCCTCCTCAAGGGCATTCCCAGCCACCAATAGAATATATTGCTAGGGCATGCCCCAGACCCCATAAAGGTCGAACAGAGATTCTTTCCTCCTTCGCTTTGCTCCCTGTTCTGACAATTATTTCCATCAATGAGACTGCATAGTTATGAGATCCTGATATTTCTAAGTTTATGTTACTGTATTGAAGTATATGCAAGACGGTACCTTTGTGCGGATAATATTTCCGGACAGTGCCAAGAGTTCGGGCAAGGAGCTGAACCTAACTCAGTGATCACCCTTTCCAATGATGCAGGAAAATACCTGGAGGAGTCGATCCACAGATGTTCCAGAATACCAGACTGTCGCGCTGTTGCGTTTCAAGTACAAACCAGAAGAGTGATGCTCATCCTATCTGCCTAGACGAAACCCACCATATTTCACAAGGAATGAGCCTCAGAACCAACTTTTTATTACTAAGTAGGCATAAATGCGACTTCAACAAGCCTGACCTCAGGATTGTATCATTCTATCCACAATATATAGGCTTCACTACTGACGAAGACCGAACATCCCTTTGAAGGGAAATAAGTTGTCGTGGGGCCAGATGCTCTTCAGAACCGATTGCTTTGATCACAAATCTTCACACACCCGCATTTCGATCCGACGATAGAAAGAATCAATAGATTGTGGAATGCGGAATCAGCTTGTTGCTCGAGGAATTTTCGGAGCCCAAAGCGACGATTACAAGCATCCCACGCATGTCAGTGCAGAACGTACAGTTACTTGGTATTGCAGAGAAGTGATTTACACTGTTTGAGGACCATATGTATACAGGGCTTCAAAGAAGACTACTGGAACATCAAAGCCGCCTAACGAAAAAGCGTATGCTAATGCAACTCGAAGCAGTGACAATACTGAACCATGATGGCAGGAGAAGTAGAACAATATCTTCTCGTCAATTCTGCCTCGGTAGTTCTGAACAAAACTCACACATTCTGGGTCGCCCGTCCCAGACTCATCCCTACTTCCACATCCATCATCACCAGACGCCTGCTCACACTGAGTAAATCTTCGTCAAACGTATCCTCCCCTTCTCGAACGCGACGATTATGCTACTCCCTCCAAATTGGAACGAACCTAGTTCCTCGCCTTTCTCCAGGTGTGAGCCCTTAGCCCTACACTTTTGGTTAATTTCCACGGTTCCCACGTCTGTGGCACCGATTGCGACAAAGAGCACACGTCCAAACGACGGGCTGTTGATGCAGATTGCGCAGCGACCGTTTACCGTCAAGACGTCGATGTCGGATCGCAAGCAGAGCGGGTCGACTTGGTAATACGCTCCAGGAATTTGCGTGTACCATTCCACAGTGCCCTCGACTGGAGAGTGATACCGATGATAGTCTTGCGGACTGAGTCTGAAGGACGCGATCGCGCCGTGGTCCCATATTTTGGCGGCGGCAACGTCTTGGATCAAATTACCGATGGTGAAGTTTCGACCTTTTATCCATAGCCGTTTAGTCTCGGAGACGCAAGGGTAGACTACAAGCCGACTGTCCGCGACAACGACGGCGAGAGAGGGGTCATTCTGTTGGAAGATTGGACGGGCGCCTGGGTTGTGTCGCCGCACGAAGAAATCTTCAAAAGTGCGGTACGCGTGGATGTCTGTGGGAGTGAAATGTTCCATGTTGATGTGATAGAAGTCGACGAAGGACGCTATCTGCTTGGCAGAGGCCGGAGTACCTTCTTTCTTGCCAGATCTTATGGTCTTCTCGTGCATCCAATACCTCAGCAACCACGTTCGGTCGAACCATTCCATGGGCCGACTGAACAAGAGCCATAGCTTGACTTTCCTGTAGATGGGTTGTTGTTCGCGCACATAGCAGCCAGTCTTACGATTGATGGTCTTCCAGCCGACCTCACGATTTTGGACTAGCTTGACGGTGGCGAGGGCGCTGTCCAGGAGGTCATGAACGTAGCTGACGATAGCACCCATCTTCCGATACTGCTGCTGTTGTGAGAAACCCAGACTTAAACTTGGGTTTTCCTGCTTAAGAACGTATCTTTGAATTCGCGAGGTTGAGAATTCGGCTCATGGAATTCAGCTTAGGTAGACTGCTGGTTACGTCATATGGTCGCCGGAGCGATGAGATCATAAGACCATCTCGCTTCGCTCACCAATTTTCGCCTTTGTTTCCTTTAACCCAATCCTCTCATACGATTCATCATTCATGTCCCTGTCGGCCAGATACAACAAGCAGAAGTTTTCGGCAGAGTCCGTCCGGTCATACAACCAAATGTACTTCCGACAACCGGCTTGGCTTCTTTCTACGCCGGTAAGGCCCGAATGCGCTTGTATGGTTCCGATCTTTTAGTACTTACAGAACGACGATGGTGTCCGTCCTCCCCCGGAATTTGAGTGTGATGAATGGTTAAGCGGATCTCGTAAAGGGCCTTGCTTGAACGACAGAACTGCGATCCTTCCTTGTTTGATATGATCTCATGTCCCGGACGGATAGGGAGGCTCCTATGGGCATGATCAGACTCTCGGGCAGTATATAATAGCATCGTCGGTCGTGGCCAATGTAGCTCATAAGACGAAAAGGTGTACCAAAGCGGCATGATTCTTGAAATGTGATTTTCCTTCGAAAATCATTCCACGGCAAGCCACATTGTCTGGGCAAGGAATTTGATCCTTCTCTCGAAAGTGTCGTAGGCGACAGCGTTCGGCATGTCTCTGGAGGGAGTGCTTACCAGCATAGAGTTTCTCCCGATCTTCTTGGGATAAATCACTGCACAGGCAGAAGAGACATTGATGTGTCTCACATGTCACCGGGGATATACTCTTGAAGGCTGATGAAGAAGACGGCAGGACATGAGTATGAAGTACGCTAGCCGGAAATCCTGTTTTTGTAGCTGAAGATGTTTCTCTTGTCGATCGTCTCTCCCGTCGTTTACACAGTGCAATCATCGTTAAGGAACATTTTATGTGTCGGGATAGAGCCTTAGGACCGGTGAATACCGCAGGGTCGCTCATAGCCGCTTCCGCAATCTGCCGTCGTTCGGGAATCTTAATCTGTGGTGAGTCCGACTCTGGAGTCAGGTCTTGCCCCTCAGCTGAAATTCCTCTGATCTGCCGCTGGATCGCCTCAACAGGAGCCGTTTCGTCGTACTCTCGCTGGCTGCAACTTCAATAGAGCTCGCTCCTCAGCTCGAATCGTGCTGTTAACCATTCGGTCCAACTTCTTATACTCCCCATGAATTGCTTCTCCAACCGCCATTCGAAGCACTCCGAACTCCCGAAGGATAAGGCTGCGAACCCGATCTCGCGATTCCAGAAGCCGGCGGACAGATGGTAACTGTCGAACCCGCTGACTCTGTTCGTCAGTCAGCTTCCTCGGCCGGTTCGGATCGCGAAGACGTCCGATGCGGCTGGCCGATTTGGCCGCCTGCGGATTACCGTCCCGATTCCAGAACGCGTCCTGCGTACTGTAACGAATCATACGAGATAGGTAATTCCGTTCGAAGATCGTGGAAGATCCAACATGACCCAGGGCAAGGTTACGGACGGCCGCGTTAGATTTGGGATCATCTGAGCGAGTGTATGTGTCAGCAGGATGAACTCTTCTCAACAGAACCATCGGAAGAGGTCACCTACCATTGATGGCGTTGCCTAGGGCTTGGCGAAGACAATATAGGTCGTCAGTGTCTGTAGGTAACCCAACGCCTCACCCAGACGCTTGACCCAGGCCTGATAGACGTTGTAGGTCAGAGCTTTATCTGGCGATGTCTTGACACCTTCCTGAGTGGCGACGGGAAGGCGAAAGATGGGCACGTCAAGCATATCTTTTCTCCACGGAATCGGCTGACATCCCTTTTCTCGCCGCGCCCGTAGACGGAACAGAATGTCGGGTGACTTAAGACCGAGTAGCCCGAACGCTGAGTCGTCGAAAGCCAAGCTGGCAATGTGGGTGATGGGGCAGAAGATTGGGTTGTCGTCCAAATTGAAGGTATACTTTTTCCTTTGTAGCCGCGTTAGCCTTATAAACTCCTCGGCGGAAGAGATCCTTACGGTCATTTCCGCTTTTGACCCGACGACGTCTTTATTAATTTCACCCCCAGCCGAAGCATATCGGCACCAGTCTCGGGGTTCTACTCGACATAAAGATTCAGATCCCGATAAGTCAAGTCCAACAAGGCTTAAGGTCGAGACCCGATGAAAGCTGCCAGCAACAGAATCGCCGCGAGCCGGAGGTGTTACCGTTCATTAGGAAACACTTGATATCCGAAGCCCAGTGGTAGCCGATAAGCTCGACGAAATCATCCGCCTCGAAGAGGGGCTTCTCGACTTCGATATTGTCTGAGCCATACTCTTCTGTCAGCGGCCCTTCCATAAAGTGTAGTGTAGCTTCAGCGATTGATTCTCAGCTGACGTCTTGGGACTGTAATACATAACACGAAGATCTACCTCATCGCGGCCGGATCCATCCGACGCTGCGTCCACATGACGTATAGCTGGCTCAACTGACGCCCGTACATCGTCATCGTGCTAGTTTTCTTGATGGTCTAGGTCTGGAACGACCAATGCAGGAAGCTCTGCATCCGAGCCGTGGTTCATTCGCAAGGGTTGCCTTTGGAATCAAGATGGACCATGCCACAGTAGCTCGTGCAGAGTTCACAGCGGTTCAGCCTCATCAGGTCATGGCACGTAGTCCTCAAAGAGACGCTGAATGCGTTAAACATGGTAAAATGGTATTTTCTGTGTACAACGAGGCTTTATCGTATTCCTAGTATTTCTGCTCGAGGAATTCTCGTGTGCAGACGTTGCTTGAAGCGTGACTCGAGTATGAAACTTCAGATCGTAGTTTGGCCATAGTCAGCTTCTTCCGGCGAGGCATGTGGCTCGAAGGGAGGAGAGCGATCGAAAGGAGAAAAGAGGCAACGTAGAATGTGGCGAAGGCGGTGAGGGCGATATGTTGAGGTGATAATGGACGATGCGTATAAGTGCATCGTCCAGGCCTGACGCACGGCTGGCAGAGATGGGAGACATGGACTGCTGAGGCGAACTGAAGGGCGTTGCGTTGATTGCATTACGTCCACAGCGTCTGAGTGAAGACCCCATCTTCGTGAATTGGCAGCATGGGCAAGGCAGATATATGGCATTAGAGAAAGTTGAGAGAGCCCGGCGATCTTATTAAATATGGCGCCAAGAAATGACGGGCTTGCACAGCGCCCCAAGATGTGACTTTAGACAGAGACCGTCAATCGAGGAGAGATAGGCATTGGTATGGCAGACATATAATGCCAGTGGCTCCCGTCACGAAATAATCAAGCAGGCACCTGCCCCTTAACGGCCAATGAGGAAGGCTGGTCGCCCAAACTGCGGGCAAGTACTGTGCCGATAGCTTTCGAGAGGCACCATCGTGATCTGCAAAATGTCGGGGGATGGGGGCCTGACTACCTTACGTCATGTGTCCTATATCGTACTTATCCAGGCCATGGACAGTGTTCTGTTCAGCGGGCCATAACTCTTACGATCTATTTCCTTAATTGTGCTTTCGCGAAGTACTGGACATATATTGCGCAAAGACTTCAACCGTTGCAGAAACAGAGATGTTCGAACCATGGCGGCTGAATCACGTCGACATACCTCGCGACCGGGTACTTAGCCCTTGGATTCGGCCGGATTATCTCACCTGGGGTAGAAAGGGCGCTCCAGTATCGGTCTCAATGGATTGCGAGGAGCGTTTCTTCTCACGCAAAATCAAATTTCATTCTGGGCATTTTGAGGATGGGGCGGTGAGTTTGCCTTAATAATATCAAGAGGAGAATTTATTTGACGTTAGAACGAAGCGGAACTAAGCCCGTCGCCTGGACATACAATACATCAACCGGCAACATTGTATCAAAGAATAAAATATTAGTGAGTATACCGCCTCAACAAAAGACAGCAAGTGACCGTTGAATCCACCTGCAGGTCGTGAAAACGAAATATGTTTCGCAACCAAATATGCAGCGGATGGAGCTATCTACCACGGAAGGATGTTCCTATGAGTAGCGAACGAATCAGAGAATGGTGAGGCATCTTCACCAGGCAAGAATGATTAATCTAATCTACAGTTTTCCTAGAGCACGATCCGAGGAGCAACATACGACACTACCTCCTACAAACTATACGATCAACAGTATGCAGCTGTGAGTCCCTAGAATACGCTGGTACTCATTCTGCGGGAACTGAGGCACTGAACAGAGTGGCAACCTTCGCCTACTTGACTCACGACCGCAGGCGGGATTTTAAGCTGCGTATTACAGATCCAAACCTGCCAGAGCTTGTGCCGCTGCTCAGCCTTCATTCGTTCGTCTCCCTACAGCGCTACTATCGAACTTTTTAGCTTACACGAGGTCTTGTGGCCCAGATATATTTTTTCGCCAATTCAAAGAGATGGACGAGGAGACAGATAAGGCATGGCCTTCGGACCAGATTCCCACGATTGAAGCCGTCCGCGAAGAGCTCCGGGATGGCCGAAGGCGCGCAACGGCAAGCAGTGCAGATTCTCTTTAACCGCTACAGTGGTGGGCTAACATGAGTGTAACGCAGTACGGCAACGTCACAGACGAATACTGTGCTGACTTCACGGCGCGCAAATATCGAGCTGATGAACGAAGACGAGGTGGAGAAGGCCTACGGCGAGCACAACCGCGGCACTTGGGGGCAGCGCTGCCGTTGGCGGGGCATCATGCTGATAACCTTGCCAGATACTTGCAGGAACTAACGCTATCGGGCATTAAAGGTGATGGATGGCAGGACCTCTCGCAGGATGCATTCTGCCACGGGGAATAGTCTACTTTGTTGTTGCCGTGGCCTAGTTCCTAGATTGACGTTGGTAGCCCCTTGGATTTGAAAGGCATGGAGTACCAGTGAAATACCATATTTGGATCGGTTCCCATTGTCGTTTACATTTCACGGGTCTACGATAACTTGCCAATCTGGGAACTCGCGCACGGGATTTTTTGAGCATTGTGATACTTTCATTACAGTGCGTGCAGCAACGCAGACTCGGTCTTTGAGATATTCCAAAGAGTGTGGTATTGCGCATTACCCATCCTGAACAGGGAGCGGGTGCCAATGTGATGGGATGCAAGATTTCTCAAATGGTCTAGTCACTGGTCATTCTCTTTGTCAACCGTATCCTCTGTGGCTTCGACCGTGGTTGGGCATGTAGCTTGTGTCAATCTACCCAGAGACCGCAGGTGATAGCGTATTTGGGACAATGAAGCTCCATTTCGGATACAATCCCGCAATCCATCTACTTCTTCCCAACTTCCATAGCAAATGGCCGTCGGTGTACAATCAAGAGGTGATAAGACTTTCATGAAGTTCTTCCAGATAACGACGGAATTGTGCGCTGTCATGCGGATCCTCTGAATGTGGTTACTGACTGAATTGATGACGGATGGGATTTCCACCGGAGACTTTCACCGCGCCTATCACCACCACCTAAACCCAGTGAGGTGGGCGCTCAGAAAGGCTAACTTCCCCACCTAGACTGCTGCAAAAGACTTCAAGGAATTGAAGGCTCAGACCCTGATCTGCGATTCAATCAATGCCCAACGAACGGGCACAGATTCTTTAGTCTGCTGCTGAGCCCCTTCATCCTTTAGCTCTCACCTCTCATCTGCTGATTCGGACTAAAGCTTCGCCGCGTCCGGGAGGAAAGAATCAACCATGAAGCCGCAGACACCGGAATAAATGCAACTTGGCCGAGAAATTGAGTCAGTTAACAATATCTGTTCGGCGAGACTCTACGCTTGGTTCGCTTTAAAGATATAGGACTGGTGATAAGTTGCAAAAGTTATGGAGTTGTCATCAGTAGCGCAACGACGAGCCCGAGGCCATCCAGTAATGCCTGAATCGCTTAAACTGCAGGCTTGACATAAATGAAACCGCTTACGTGACGAAGATCCTTCCTGTGCGTCCAAGCCCCTTTCGTATTCTCCGTCGCATTCGTGATGTCCACTCGTATAAAGGGACTCTCTCACAGACTGTCTCAGCTATTTCATAGGATCATTCCTGGCTGGCCACAGCACGACACATATCGTGATTGATACCTGCAATATCGTTATAATACATACGGCTTCATCTGTGATCTCCCTACTAGACGCAAGGTTCAGCATTGACTTAGTCTCATTCTCGAAGCAATTCAGGGAGATGGCCGAAAAGAAGCTCACCCTTGGCTGTCCCGCCACACTGAGATCGATACACGAATTGGCGATTGAGTACAACGACATTGGTCGACATACAGAAGCCGTTAGGCTGATGGAAAAGCTGTTGGAAGCGCACCAAATGAAATTCGGATACAACCATCCTGTTACATTGACATCGATGCATGAGCTGGCGATTGATTACAACGATGCTGGGCGATGTGAGGAGGCACTGTATCTCATGGAGCATGTGGTGAGACAGCGCAGATGGATCCTTGGAGGTAGCCATCGTGAGACGCTGGAATCCATGCACGAACTTGCGATGCTCTACAGGAGGAGTGGGCGACGTGGAGAGGCGCTACGGCTCATGGATGAGGTGGTGAAAATCCGAAGACAAATGCTTGGAGAAGATGATTCGGAGACAATGGAGTCGATGTACGAGCTAGCAGTCGAATACAGCGAGAGCAAACGGTATAGTGAAGCGTTGTCACTCATGCAAAAGGTCGTGGAATTACGCAAGAGAGTATTAGGGGAAGATGACCTCGAGACATTGGAGTCGATCCACAAGCTTGCGATATTAGCCTAAGCCTTCGGAATGCGATGAAACGTATGAAGAAACGTAGGAAGCATACATTACCCGCATCTGAGAACTCTGTTCAGGTGGTGCTGAGCGAAACGCTCCCCTACCAGTGATTGCTGTCGTCGCCCACCATTATGCCCCAAAGATAGAAGCAGTACGGACCTGTGCGAGCATGCTCAGTGAAAGCACGCAAATCTGTTATTAGTTGAAAGCAGGCGTAGAAGATCCGTGCTCCGTAGAAACCGTCAGTCATGCGCATGTGCGGATCATTTCTTTCGCGCTGACACTCTGGAGCAGTGTCACCAGAATCTGCACCCTTTCATTTTCTTTCTCTTTCCTTTTTATATCGATGCCACTGGGTAAGCTTTGCACCATGCGTCTTGCGTCTTGTGGAGACAATCTTCCCCAGAGAAGTCGAATAGGGTGATGTGAGTGTCGACGGCTTGACAGCTGTTACAGCTGTTTGTGCTACACCTACAGACGTCAAGCCCACCTGCCACTTTCCAGGGTAGGGTTTTGTCGCTCGGATCATTCAGCCACTTTGCCATCAACACATGCAATGTAGCAACTTACTCAACGAATACTCCATAGCCCAATCTCAGGCAAAGAGGAAGGAGATAGGCTAACCGATCGTGACTACCAGCTCCTGGAATAGATTAACCCAGATCGCCTTACGATATCGTGATCTGCATGTAGGCATACCGAGCCTCCTGCGAACGAGTGCCCAGCCCAATCGCCAAGTAGTTTTAAGCTGACCATGGCGCAATCTTACCCCTGCAGTATCTACGTAAATGTAAGACTAACGAACCTTCGTACCTTCACATTCGGACTGCGACAATGAAGTCAGGAATAAAGCATCCGGGATCATGCTTGTTGAGCTGCTGAAAGAGGTGGCGGATACTATAGTTGTTTCGCTAAGCAAGCAATCTCCGATGACACAGAAGAGAGACTCAATAATCGACATTTGAAGGCGACAGATGGCAGACCTGGCCTGAGCAGCAGATTGATTTTTGGTTTGGACTTCCTCAAACGATCTTTCCATAGCCCTGACCAAGCTGACCCACTTCCAATTGGACTGTCGATCTAATGATGGGGTTTGTCTCATTCCGATGTTCTGATACCCATGGTGGCACAACCTCTAGGTGGCAATGCCTATCTCCCACCTTGTTTGATCTGGTCCTTGCAATTGACTCGCCATCTTTTGACGCTTTATACGTATGAAAGTCGATCTCTGCTGGCAAGTCCACGCCCGTCACCCGTTTGAGCTCCGCCTTCGCCTTACTAGGTCCATATCGTGCACGGAAATCCTCGTGAGCTGATTTCGTGGGAGCTGACGAAGAATAATTAGGTTTTCGTTCCATAGTTTTGGGGAGCTGTTAAGTTGAAATACACGACAGAGTAGGGTTTTGCTCGCGGAAGCCGGAAAAGATATGCCATCGAAAATTGTCACTAATATCACGTGCGATGAGACCGTGTGCGCTCCAAACGTAGCCGTGGGGTTTGAAAGGAAAGACTGCTTGGCCATGTTCGAAGTGCTCCACAGTCGCACCATTGGGCGCATCGGATGAATACATCGTGTAGTGGGTGGCCGCTCATGGCGTCACCTCCTGCAAGGCGTGTGGACGGCGTTAGAGGCAGGAATTATGTTGTCCCGAGTCGCCTTGAGGCGCCAATCAGAGGATCTACAGACGAAGAAACCAGGGTATAGTATGCAGAAGTGATAGTTTCACACACCCTTATTCCGATATCATCACCAATGTCGTTGTGTTGGCGATAAGTCGTGGCATGGTGGCGTCACGCAGCTTGCGCAGGTCTCTGTTTGGACGCATGCGGTCGACCGGAGGTGAATCCCGCAATCCGCACGACCCTTGCTAAGGGGCCGAGACGATCTCAACCTCCACTGTTCTGCAGGACATTTTCTTTCCATATCGGCTACCTTATCGGTTACTTTCGGTGACAAACGTCAGTAACGTGCAAGAGCTTGCAAAAATGAGCCCCCTACCCTTCCAACGTGAACATGAGTCGTACCAGAGCAATATACTGCCCGTTCTGATGCGAAATTGTCCACTATTCTCGGCGCTGGCTGGGCCCTACCTTCCTCCGAATTGTTGGATGTCGCCGGACTTTTTTTTCACTAACACAACTACCGTTGATAAGTCGCTTGTGCCTCGGGTGGTGGAGGAATTCAAAAAAGGCCTTTAAAGAGACCCCGTGGGTGCCAAGGAGCCGCCCGACTAACTCGCGCATCGTCAACGAGAGCCACTTCCAGCTCCTCAAGTCTGGACAACATCACGCGGATGGAGGATGACCCGCCATTCCCGGAATACCAAGAGCGGCGTCTCGCACAAGATGGACCTCCACTTCTTTATTCATCACGCAGTACTACGAAAGAACGAACTGCTGATACATTTTTCAGCCCGAGAGCAATGTCAATCTTGATATCAAGCCGTTGAGTGATCATGAGATCAACGTAATCGGAAGCATGTTTCCAAGACTATTCCCGCGCGATCGATACAACGGGGGAGTCAGTCAAGAGAAGGAGTGGATCATTGAAGCACATAGTATACTGGACGAAAATAATATTGGGCTCTATCGTGGACTCGACTGGGCGTCTTGAAGCGGGCCCACATAAGGATCCGACAAACCATCAAAAGCCGATGGCAACAACTAGGAGTGTGGGTTTGAGATGGCGACTCCCATCTAACCGCAATGGAGGTCGTCAAGTGTTCAGGAACGGCGAAGGCCCTAACACCTAGCATGGATTCGGAAACCACGAAGCACGAAGCGAACGTACAATTATCTCCAACACGAGGAACAAATGGCCAGTTGGCCCTCGTAACGTGAATCAGTTGACGATCCGAAGCCTATGAACTGGCACAGGTGAATGTAACAAACCGATGGACAGAGGAGGACTACTGAAGAGACAGCTGGAGTACAAATTTGTCGACTGGATGGAGAGACTTCCCGGCGTGAAATTGAGGCATGATTGAACGGATGCATCATGTAGATATACCAAGGTGATCCTTGACTCTGTATGGCCAGTCTTGGTCAATAACTTTAGACGCACCTATTGCAGCAGGTAAGATGCATTCAGGATTCTTGAAGCGCACAACACAAGGAACATAGGCTAGACGCCGAAAATTCATGCATTTCGGATACCGTTTCTCTCCCTGTACACCACGGTCGTTGTCCGTTGCCAAGCTTCTCAAAAAACTAGTCACCGGTCATCCCCTTGGTTAACTGTGTCCTCAATGACTTCGCCTGTTTGAAATGTTGTCCGGGTAGCTTGTGTAAATCTACCCAGAGACTGGAGGTGATAGCATATTTGAGGCAATGAAGCTCCACTTCGGATACAACCCAGTAATCCACCTGTTTCTTCCTGGCTTCCATAGCGAATGACCGTTAGAATTGAATCCAGAAGTGATTGGATTTCAAGAAGTTCTTTCAGATAGCCCCGGCACTGTGTACCGTCGGGCAGATCCTCTGCGCGTCGTCGTTGGGTGAGTTGGCAGTGAACAGGATTCCTGGCACTGGAGATGCCCTTGTCATGCTTATGGGATATCTTGATTTCCGGAAGATTACTTACTACGCCAGACACTTGCGGGTGGTTGTTACCATTCTGTCTGGATGTCATTTCCGAAGGTGGCGCGGTAGTATTTGCGTCAAGAGAAAGTCCAGTAGACCCTAGAAAAGGCTACTCGATTGTGATCAACTTCGACGAACTTCGTAGGAAATACGTAGTAAAAGGCGACGTACTGATAGTATCGTGAGCTCTAAGAGTGCAAGTCTGCCTCCTGGGACGGTCGTGTTGGATCGTGCTACCTCGAGTGCGTCGAGCTTTGAGGGCGCACAGCATGGGAGTATGCCATCGCGCTTACTCGCGCCATGACGTCACTTTGCGTCTCCCTCTGCGTCACCCGCTCTATCGTACAGTATGTCTGGTAGACGCTTCTGACCAGTCGAATGTCCACATAGTGAAGCTAGTAAACAGCTTTCTTCAGCGTCAAATATCTCTCTTAACAAGTCTCACAATTTGCGACCCTTTAGTTGAGGAGTGCTTCGGGCCTGTACCAAGAATCTAGGAAGTACGCCAACTCTACCTTTACCACTGACCTCCAAAATCGTTTAGCTTGGTCGACAGAAGCACAGCCGACAAGAGAGGTCGAGAAGAGGGAATTGGTAACTTGACAATAATCTTTGAGAATGACCTGGGTGAGTCTGAATGCCAGGCTTCATCACTACACTCCTAAGTCTGATCGGGACTATCTTCAGGACAGACACATAAGTTCTCGTGGTAGTTGTCCTTTGCTTTGTGCAAAAACAACCACCGGGCATATTGGACGCAATGCCTTCCTATTTCGTCCAACCAAAGTCGGAAATGGTGCGCACTCTGGTTCAATTGAGGATCAGCAAGGCCCACACCTGCCTATGATGTCAGACGTCCAGGGACTGAAACTGGGCCCGTCCTGTTACGTCACATCTTGTCCCAAACTCATAGCGGACTTCCCTATTCCATCAATAGACGTCGTTATAATTTCCTCAGTGACTAACCGCCGATATACTGTAAGTTATGCCAACGTCAAGGTCAAAGATGCGCACCAGCGGCAAAGATGGTGGTGAACGAACTTGTCGGACACGTCGTGCATGCGACAGATGCAGACTCAAGAAGGCCAAGGTTGTCCTGTTCTAGCTTTTTCTGGTAGGCTTCTAATTCGAACAGTGCGACGGCAGTCCAAAGTGCGAAACTTGTAAGACAAGTGACAGTCCTTGCACTTACTCCATCAGAAGGAAAATAGAAGCTAGAAGCTAGTCAGTAAGCCAAAATCTGCCCAACTATTGACTGCCAACATTTAGCTAGTTATTCTCAAATGCGAGAAGTGATGGATGAAGCACTCCAACGGCTATACTGGGCGTGCCGGCAGAAATCCGGGTTTCCAGGAAAGGTTCCAGATGAACCGGCTGGCGTCGTTACCACAGACGAGATCCTTAAAGGACTCGGTCTTGTGGAACCGTCACTTAAAATTGGTCAACACACATGTACAACTAAGCGACAAGCAAATGATATGGATACTGCGAATTCAGACAACCTGTGCGACCAATTGCGAGCATCTCCTTCTGAAAGGGACCTCACTCAAAACAATCCAATCACAGTCTCACTCTCCTCGTCTGGCGTTTCTCCGTCCATACCTGAACGAAATCCTGCCTGTGGTCCTTCCAATCGGTCACTATTCCCTTGCGAAGACAATTTCAATATGGAGACGAACACTTACCCGCCAGGCGTGGGCACTTTAACTCAGGCGTCGATTCAGGACCTTAATACTCAGCTTTATACGGCGCAATCTGAAAACTCTGGTCACTCTAGTGATAGCGTCACGTTTGCGGACAGGAATGCGTCACAGTATACGGGGTCATACACAGTTACCACCGGGTTAAGATCAGCCGATCTTGTCCCCGAGATGAAGTATTGTGATACAGGTCAAGTCGAGCAAATGGAGAGAGGGGCTTTCACAAACTATCCGGCACCGGGAGGAATCATGCGTGATAGTTATTTAGCCCCATGGCCTGGGTCATTAGCTGCAGCTTTTCAGTCAGTGGTCCCTGTCGGACCAGCGAGTTAAAGAGGAGCTAGGTGGGACGCAGAAGCGTTCGATACGAATGATTTCAAAGTTACTTTCAAACTTTCTACCGACAACAAAACGACCCAATTAGATGATGTCAGAATTAAACGAGCAGAACCCTTCTATATTTCGACTCAGCCGAGATCATGTAGGGTCTCGAGCTCTCGATTATATAGATCACCCGTCGGACGTGAGTTTCGCAGGGAGCATTCTATGAATGACTAACAAGATGAGCGGACTCGAGACAATCGACTCGTCGCGCACTCATGCGAAGACGCCTTCGTTGACTACAAAGTATGCCCAATCATTCTCAATAATTCTTTTCCGAGCGTCTGTTTGTCCTGACGTGGCCATTAGTCTAGCCGCAATTATATGCCTATGATCGAATTATCCGACATCTAAATTTGGCCAACAGCGCGTCCACACACCAAGTAACACTGCGTCGCACAATCTTGGGTTTTGATGACGTGCCCAGCAATCAAGGCGGTAGTGCGATTCCAAATTCCGCTTGAACTTATAATCGTCAAATCCAACCTCCGGCCATAGGCTTCCCCTGTTCATTAGTATAAAGCAATGGACTTCTCTGGTCGCTGAAGCTGCCCAATCCAAATTCTACCGCGCCTTTACGTCACATTGCTAATAAGCTGGCCGGATCGAAGTAGAAGAGCTCCGGAAAGCAGATGGAAGGTCGATACTCTTCATTTGCAAGCCCAACTCCAGCAACAATAAATACCGCATCGATAAACTTATCGTCTGCTCCTGTGCTGTTGAATCGGCAACAGCTTCAACCACTTTAGATGTCCGAAATAAATGGCAGTGACAGCGTTTTTTCTTTTCAGCTAGTATCGTTCCACTGCCAGCGTATGTCTGTCTGTGGAGTTCTCCATTCGCAAAAGCCCATTCTGCTGCCTCTGCAAAATCGAGCCATGATGACGCCGAATCGTCCGGAGGCTTATCGCTTTTCTTGGGCGAGGCAGTGTCAACGATATCAAGGTCTCGGTCTCCGACCCGTTGTGCTCTATAGTTTTGTGAATGGGATCAGCCTGCCATCTGGGAGCGTGATGTCTTCGGGTGGGAATCGGCGTACAACCAAGCGGTATCGTGCGTTGTTAGCAAAGGACTTCGCGTCGAAGACGATGTGTATATCGCTCCGCAAACAGACACTTTTAGACGGGTCCTGGAGCTTGTCTGCTCTGGACAAATCAGCGTAAATGGCCCATGTTGTTATCGAACCATTGTCTTTCGGCGCTTGAGACTAAGTGTGCCATACTCCAAATCATCCCTCAAAATGTGTAATCCGGTAACCGCTGTCGATAGTCGGTCGTAATTTCTGCTTGCGGGATGCAATTCGCGCCAGGAGGGAAGGAGATTTCCACGTTGAAAGCTCTAGTGCTCAGAGGAAGAGGTGAGGACATAGTGCAAAGCCATTTCGGTTAGATACAGAAGAGCGACTCAAAAGATACACTCGGCGATCGGCGACTGCGACGTCTAAAAATAACACGTTGTTGCTCTTATTATCTTTAGTGATTCAGGTATGGGGGTTCACGATGGTCGTCTGAGGTGAGGAAAGTCTTCCATTTATTGCCCTCGATAATGGCGCAGGGAGTGGGCAAGTGTTTCGTCAGGGATACGGCCGGCATCGAGAGGAGGGTGAGCGGAAAGAGGTGTCACTGCCAGATTGTTTGATGTGGATGTTTTCAGGGATTCGGCGCTCTGATTTTCCAGGACGAGATGTGTGGCGCATACGGAGAGTATACAATGCCATTTCCATTTTGCTCGTTGCTCGCCATCACATATTTGAGCAAGAAGAATGCAGACAACTCGGTGTGAGATTGCCGAGGTATTGCTCGAAAGTGGAAGCCAAGCACAACTTTGGCAGCGCCGCTTTTAGGTGATATAAACAGATCAAGACACCAATATTAGCCTTACAAGCACCCTTTCTCTTGGGTGACTGCAAATGCTGCCTTCTGTTTTTGTAATCAGCTCTCGACGCCACAGCAGCAAGACACCGTACGTGGACCACGACCTGTCCCTGGACTCGCTCTATTTGATGGATTCTCTACCAGCTGCACTGCGACCGGAAGGCGTCTTCGATTGAACAATCTCTCGTCACCAGAATTCCGATATCCATACAATTCGCCGGCCTGCGATCTTCTACTTAGCTCTCGAAGTCCGAGTAGCCGTCTATGGCGCCTGCCCCTACAGAGTAGTTTCGCGACTGACCGCATAGGTGGTCTTGAAGGTCTCCAGGTTCGCCTACAACCATGTCGCAAAACCATCCGAGGCCTCTGGCGCCCGCGACACCGATGTACCCCGCAATGATTTCCGACCCGAACAAGTTTCGATTACCCACCAAACAGCGACGGAATATCACAACAGCATGCACCGCTTGCCAAAAACATCGTATCAAGGTGCGTACATCTCAAGTGCCGTTTCCCGTGGTTTTCTCTGCAAAGGGTACCGCACTCTGACTGGAGAGCCTCGTATGCATAACACCGACCACTCGCCCCGGCTTCTGTGTGCCCTGTGTGTCTGGGTTCCAAGTCAAGCTGTGTCACTGTATTCTGATAAGCCCGTCTGACGCGGCCGATTGATTCCCAACCAACATCAACTTACAAGATCCCGGCTCATGAATGGCTGCAAATAGTGTGATGACGATACCCCTTGTGCAGCCTGTTTGACGAGACAAACAGATTGTAACCGCGAGACAGAAAAGGATGGCCGCAGGAGGATGGTGTGGAAGGAAAAGGTCGAAGAATTGGAATCGGATCAAAAACTGCTTTCCCGTTTGATGGAAGCGATCCGAAATGGTCACAATGGTCAGGTGGAAAACCTTATTGGTATAATCCGAACGAATACATCGAAAGAGCAAGTCTCCAGCTATATTGCCACGAATTTCCCTCACGCAGCAGAGGAAGGGTCTCCCTACAAGGCAGCAACATGGCAGCGGCCGCCACAGTCACCTGCAAGTCCTTTGTTCAGAGCCACATTAGGAACCGCTAGGCCCTTGTTCAAGGTGCCAGCCAAACCTTGGACGACAGTCACAGATGATGACAGGCTCGTGTCGCATCTCCTATCACTATGGTTTACATGGCGCCATTGGTGCTATCCGTTTATTGACCGCGATTCCTTTGTCTCGGCCATGCAATCTGGACACGAGACTGATGGAATATGCACGGCAGCTTTGGTGAATATGATTCTGGCAGATGCTTGCGTCAGTGGCAACACTAGATGACGGATGTAGCTACTAACCGAGCGTATCCCAGTTCGATTATGACATTCTGGACGACGATCATGTCCGTCCGTCGGACGAGAAACCCCTACAAGATCTCTTTTATGAGGAAGCCAAGAGATATGCAGGGACAACAGCACGGAAGAGGTCCTTACCGTCGATACAGTTCATGGCGATCCAATGGATGTTGTAAGCCGAGTGGTATCCTTCTTTATGTTGAAGTCGTTGCTTATCGAGCAAAGTTTAGAGAACAGAGGCATCGACAAACTCGCCTATGTTATTATGCGAGATATGATCCAACATCTGAAGCAATTTAACAAGCCTGGTCGGTCTCAAGAGGCCAGGACACCACCTGGAAAAGAGCCAATCTCTAGTCCTCAGCAACTTGCGGCATACACTAGTTGGGCCATGTTCGTCTCTACTACCGCTGCAACTTTTGCGGTTCGCAACCGGCCTGTGATGGAACCTCCTATCAACTGGCAGGCTCGTCTCTGCCAAGGGGAACCGGCCGACGTATGGTCACCCTACCCCCGTGTTAGTCCTTTAGTAGTTGCCCATCCCAGTTGCTATCTGCATCACCTGAGCGGCTGGTACGAAATCTGCTACCACATCAGTCAGTGTGTTTTCGTCGACGACACTGCGAAGATCAACCCCGTCGCGCGTGACAGTCTGGAAGAGCTTCATCGTGACTTAACGACTTGGTATAACAATCTTTCGGACTGTGTCCAAGTTACGGGAGTCCAGACACCCCATACTTTGAGCGTACATGCCCAGTATCATTGGGCTGTGTTGGTATTATCAGAACTGACATTAACACTAGAGGCGGAGGATGACGACGACGCAACTCTCGCTCTTCTCTTCCCTGTTGTACGAACGCAAAACATGACCTCAGCCCTGGCCATAGCCGACCTTGTCCACCTTCAGTCCGTGTACTGGGGCGTCGACCATATACCCTTCAGCTTTCTCCAACCAGTCAACGCGGCCTTGTCTGTCGTCGTCAACGATCTCGACGGCGATCAGTGCAAATCGTCATTTGTTAAACTGGCTGTAGCCTTGCACGGTTTGTCTCGCCGTTCGGTTTCCGCGGAGAGCATGTTGCGTGTTTTACATCTCAAACTACGTCAACTGCAGCTTATGTCGTCGAACAATTTTAAAACCATGTTCAAAGACACCGATATCCAGTTTGAAGGCAGTATTTCTTCACCTTCTATTGGTGTGAAGCCTGCAGGTAAAGCTGCGACAGCATTTGGTGCCGGCCCGATGGCGGAATCTTATGAGGCATTGGTGGAAAAATGGAGCCAATTTCATACTAGAGCTCCATCTTCTTCAGATTCATCGTCCAGCTAGCAGAACGACTAACGATTTATCGACATACAAGAACTACACGGTGGGTCTAACGACTGGCTGCATCGTACGATAGAGATATCGGAAGTTTTAAAGCGACTGCTCCCTAAGATAGAGACACTCTTAAGGAATATGGATAAACCCCTTCAAATATGAAATGGCAGGAATCGGAGTGGTGAATTGATCCAGGTTTGTCTGTAGAGCCTGCGAAGTATAAGCCTAAGAGGTGGATTGCGATCAGTGGCTGGTTAACAGACAGTGAGCTCTTGGCGCATGCTCAGTCCATCTATATTATGATGATAGTAATCTTCGCCATTGGAAATTCATACGTATGTCACTACATCCATAAGTATACATCGACTTTAGTTAGGAGGAAGTTGACATGAATACCGTTCATGATTTCCTGGTCGTAATGTTGGTTGCCTCTAACAGGATCCTCGCTATACTATGCAGATCAGGGAAGGAAATAACCGCGATGTCTGCGTCCGACCTAGAAGGAGCGATAAGTCAAAAGGACAGTTGCGGTCGCTAAGGAATTGTCCAGCGCGCTGCTGCAATACCCAGGTGCCGGAAACACGACTCCTGCTTGGAGAACGCTTTGACTGGATCTGTCAGGGGAAATTACGCCGGCGTAACATATAATGACGTCAGGATCTGTCGTCATGTCCTTCTAGCCCATTGCAGCAATCTATCTGCCGGAAGTCCTCTGATGTTGGTCAATGAAACTTGCAAAAACCTGCCCAGGAAGGCTGCTAGCATTACCATTTCAGGTCAATGGGAAATGGTCGTATGTGGCACCGAGGAAAGGACTTTTAACGCAGTTAGCAATAGGGGGGTTCCCAGTAATGGATAGAACCTCATTAGCATAATATCAGCTTGTTACCGTGAATCACTCTAGCAATGTCTGGAGACAGAAGCCAAAGAAATCTGCGGCACACAACGGGCCTGACCTCTACTCTTTCATATATGTAAAGGGAGCACACGCGTGGAACTTGTCTTCTCGTCTCTCTCGTCTAAAGGTGGGTTTGGTGGTGGATGCATATCCCGCCAGCTAGACAGACGCGTTTCTTCGTATCAGCGAATAAGCGTTCGAACGGCGGCGGCTCATGCTGACGCTGACCACTTAAGCATATATAGTTCGTATGCCGCGAAATTCTCAGAGCTTGACCATGTCCGGCTGGGTGTAGAAGTTACATCCTGGCACAGTATTGTTTTCTCGGGGTCTGTTCATATCAGTAGCTCTTTGTAATCCTGGCTACTATACGTCAGCCGGCGTGCATCAGACATTGCGGCAGCTTGGGGCTGGGCATGTATGAAGAGTGGTAACCTTTATTTCAGATCTTTAGGCTCTCAATTTCCATGCATGCTACTTGCGTTCAGCGCTATAGACGAGCTCGACTCTATGGAAGGTTGTCCAAGTTGGGTGGTATCGAAGATTCGCGGAGCAGGGTCTTCAAGTGCCTGAGGGCTAGCTAGCTGATGAGCATGAGCTACCAAGGTTGTGGCATCTCATCGCCGTGGATGCCAGTATGTTGATCAATAATAAGTCGTCTTGAGTCTTTTGGGCCGTTGAGTCCTTTGAGTCAAGACTTCCGGTTGTTCAAGATATAGGGAATGGATGCCTTCTGTAATTCCGCTGATAGATTTTGCGCAGACACTTGCGAGCCTCTGGCTTCAGTGCTACTGAAATCCAACTGAGGTCCGTCCATTGTTTGAGGTTGAGTCCTCTTGCCTGGAACATCTTTAAATCGTGATTCGGTCACCCAGTCAAGACTCTCGTCGCCAACAACAGGGTTTGAGAAAGTGCCCGCTTTGGAATTGTGTGCAAACTCCTACGCCAATGGAATATTTAGCACAGCACGTAGATGGCATTCGACAGAAACGCGGATACCTCTAAGATCCTCATTGTGTCTGGATGCTTGTCAGGTTGGAAGTGAGGTGAACGCGTTATCGCCCGGAGAGCCTCGAGGAGGATCTCCTGTTCCCTTTCCAACTCGTAGATCATTGCGCTGCGCTCTTTGAGTTCTCTGTCGAGTTCATCACTGTCCAGCCTAGTCTTCTACCGGTCTGGTAGCGCACCTCTGATCTCGACATTTTTTCCGCTCTCGATATACACATTTTGCGTTGTCTTTATCGCATTGGAGACATCGGTCCCCTCGGGAACATTTGAAGTGATGGCTATGACATCGAACGCAGGCGTGCGAGGCTTGTCGTTTCTTGGATGAACTTGCCGTATACATGCGAGTTGGTGTGCTGGTCGTAATCCGCCGGGTAGGTCCTCCGAGAAACGACTTGTAGGTCAGCAAGCTGACTCCGTATCCTTCCACAATAGTCTTGATTCTTCTTGTGTCGAGTCGAAAACGCTGGCCCGTGGGGACTCAAACTGAATTAACTTAGTTTCTACCAATTCCGAAGAAAAGAAGTCTTGAAAGATACTTATCTATGCTCGAAAGCGGCCTTCGCCATACGCAACAAAGTCTATGTATTATGGGGCAGTGATATAATTCTGACGTCCGTCATACCGAAGCTGCATTGTGTCAACTTAACGTTCAAGATCCAACCCGCTGGATATAGACATCAAGGGTCTGAATAGCTGCTGCAGAGCCGCGGTTTTCGAAGTCCTAACGATTTCGGTGTTCAATTCTACGAATGAACCTAAGTCATCAGGGTTGCGGAGGTAACCTACCTGCAGAGATGTGAGAAATATCATTGAATCTGCATGCTCGGAATTCACCTTCGGGTTTCGCTGACCCTGGTTATGTCTGCCATGGCCAGCGATGAGGTCATAATGGACGACGAGGCAACTTGATCTGCACAACGAATTAACCAAATTCGGCCTTCGTGCTTCTTGCCGAGTCTGTCGAACAGGCTTTCATCCTTCATATTCCGGTCAGCCCTATGTAATAAGCACGTTTCGCGCACGGAGTTCCTCCAGTAACACAGCTAAGTATCTTCCGAATACCTTCTTTCTTACTCCAGAAAGGCCCGAATCTATGCACAGCTAAGTATCTTCCGAATACCTTCTTTCTTACT
>NW_015622849.1:58352-65148 GCF_000835515.1 Exophiala oligosperma
ACCTTCTTTCTTACTCCAGAAAGGCCCGAATCTATGCACAGCTAAGTATCTTCCGAATACCTTCTTTCTTACTCCAGAAAGGCCCGAATCTATGCGCCTGACTCCTGCTTCTAGTAGTACTTACCGATACAACACAGGAAAGCGGGCTTGTGTCGAGGGTCTTGTGCGCGATAACATAACAGAGGTCTTCGGAAGGATCCTTCGTAGAAGAAACTCCAATCATTTTATGGTGAAGGCGATCAGAGGTTTCAGGCCAGATGGGACAGATTGACATCGGAACAAGTATAGCCTCGGTCGACATATAACAATATGTTCGATTGTTGTTTGATGATAGCTTATAAAACGAAAAGGTGTACCGAAGCGGCATGGTTCTTGAAATGCGACTTTCCTTCGAAAACCATTCCACGGCAAGCCACATTGTCGGGGCAAGGAATTCGGTCCTTCTCTTGAAAGTGCCGGAGGCGGCAGCGTTCGGCATGTCGCTGGAGGGAGTGCTTACCGGCATACCGTTTCTCCCGATCTTCTTGGGGTAGATCACTGCACAGGCAGAAAAGACATTGGTGTTTCTGACACGTCAACGGGGATACACGCTCGAAGGTTGATGAAGGCGGGAGGTCATGAGCATTATGTACGCTAGCCGTGGATTCTATTCTTGTAGCTGAAGATATTTCTCTCGTCGATCGTCGCTCCCGTCGTTGACACAGTCTGATCATCGTGACGGAACATTTTATGTGTCGGAATAGTGCCTTGGGACCGGTGAATACCGCCGGGTCGCTCATGGCCGCTTCCGCAATCTGCCGTCGTTCGGGGATCTTAATCTGTGTCGAGTCCGACTCTGGAGCCAGGTCTTGCCCCTCAGCTGAAATTCCTTTGATCTGCTGCTGGATCGCCTCAACAGGAGCCGTTTCGTCGTACTCTCGCTGGCTGCACTTCAATAGAGCTCGCTCCTCGGCTCGAATCGTGCTGTTAACCATACGTTCCAACTTCTTATATTCCGCATGGATTGGCTCTCTTACTGCCATGCGAAGCACTCCGAAGTCCCGAAGAATAAGGCCGCGAACCCGATCTCGCGACTCCAGAAGCCGGTGGACAGATGGCAACCGTCGAACCCGATGGCTCTGTTCGTCAGTCAGCTTCCTCGGCCGGTTCGGATCGCGAAGACGTCCGATGCGACTGGCCGATTTGGCCGCCTGCGGATCGCTGTCCCTGTTCCAGAATGCGTCCTGCGTACTGTAACGAATCATACGAGACAGGTAATTCCGTTCGAAGATCGTTGAAGACCCAACATGATCGAGCGCAAGGTTACGGACGGCCGCGTTAGATTTGGGATCATCTAAGCGAGTGGCCGTGTCAGTGGGATGAACTCTTCTCGGCAGACCTGTTAGAGAAGCCCACTTACCATTGATGGCGTTGCCCAGGGCTCGGCGGAGGCAATACGTGGTCAGCGTCTGTAGGTAGCCCAAAGCCTCGCCTAGACGCTTAACCCAGGCCTGATAAACATTGTAGGTTAGAGCTTTATCTGGCGATGTCTTGACGCCTTCCTTGGTGGCGACAGCACGGCGAAAGAAGGGAACGTTAAGCATATTGTTTCGCCACGGAATTGGCTGACAACCCTTTTCCCGCCGCGCCCGAAGACGGAACAGAATGTCGGGTGAGTTAAGATCGGGTGGTCCGAAGGCCGAGTCATCAAAAGCCAAGCTGACAATATGGGTGATGGGGCAGAAGATTGGGTTGCGGTCCAGATTGAAAGTGTACGTCTTCCTTTGTAGCCGCGTTAGCCTCATGGACTCCCCAACCAAGTGATGCTTACGGTCGTTTCCGCTTCTGCCGGGACTTCGTCTTTGTCAATTTCACCCCCAGCCGGAGCATGTCGGCATGAGTCTCGGCGTTCTTCTCGATATAGAGGTCCAGATCGCCGTACGTCAAGTCCAACAGGGCTTGAGGTCGAGACCCGGTGAAAGCTGCCAGCAACAGAATCGCCGCCAACTGGAGGCGTTGCCGTTCATTGGGAAATCTGTTGATATCCGAGGCCCAGTGGTAACGAATAAGCTCGACGAAATCGTCCGCCTCCATGAGGGGTTTCTCAACCTCCTCATTGTCCAGGCCATATTCTTCCGTCAACGGCCCTTCAATAAACTGTGGTATAGCTTCAGCGGTTTGGCCCTCGTCCAATAGAGCCTGTTTACCTACCACGAAGATTTGTCTCATCACCGCCGGGTCCATTCGACGCTGTGTCCACATAATGTACAGCTGACTCAACTGCCGCCAGTAGGTCGTCACGGTGCTGGTTTTCTTGATGGTGAAGGTCTGAAGCAACCAATGCAGAAAGTTCTCCATCCGAGCCGTGCCGCGTTCGCCCAGGGTCTCCTTTGGATCAAGATGGACCTTGTCACAGTATCTTTGTACGGTCAACAGCAGCTCGGTGCAATCAGGTCAAGTCACATACTCCTCGAAGAGGCGCTGAATGCGTTCAACGTGGTAGATAGTATTCGGTGCATACAACGTCGTGGGACGGGTCTCCGACAAGGCCTCCTCATATTTGCGGGCGAGGCCGTCGAGTGTGCAGACGTCCTCGCTAGTATGACTGAAGTATGAATCCCCCGAACTCAGGTTGACGGTGGTCAACTTCTTTCGGCGAGGCATGGGCTTCGAAGGCACGAGGAGGAAGATCGAACAGGGTGAGGAGAGATCGCAGGCAGGGAGAGAAGTGACGAACGTGAGGTCGACATTCGGGCGATGCCGTCGTACATATCGTCCAGGGCTCGCGCCGCCAGCACAGTGGTGGGCAAAGAGCGGGAGGCATCAGGGGCGTCGCGAGAAGCGAGGTGACTTCGGGCCCCGTTTGAGCGGGGGCATTTCGACGAAGGGGCAGCACGTGGAATGCAGACAATTTGAAATGTGACAGAGCTCCACGGGTCTCAGTCTTAGAGTCTTCGACATGGGTTGGAAAGTCATGAATGCATGAATGCACGCGGTTGAGAATGTGACGTGAGACAGAGAGAGGGAGAGGGAGAGGGAGGGTAGGATAGTGTACGGGCGTTTGGTGTGGTACAGAGCGACCGAGAGCGAAGACCGTTGTACGTCAAATTATCAAAAGCGGCGAGGGGATAGGTGGAGCCGGTCGGTGCAGAGGGATCGCAAAAGCGGCTACGGACGTCGTCGCGAAACGGCATCCTCTGCGCCAGGACACAGACTTGAGGAATAAACATTAAATGCGCTAGGTAGAGATACTAATTATATATAACTTTTATATTAAATGGTAGTGAGAAAAGAATAACCCTATAGATAGACTTTCTTATCATCTAGACCACTTTATAATAAAGGGAGAACCTTAATATAGCTTGCTTATAGATTTTTTATGAGAAAGACTACTAGGGTAGAGAAAGCATACTAATTATATACGTAAGGTAGGGAGAACCACCGTTAAGAGAATACCCTTATAAAGGTTATAGGTTAAGAGAATTAACTTGACTAGTGAGAAAGATATTAAGAGAGAATCTTAGATAAACCTAGTGAGCTATATACTAGTGATAAGTATACAAGACAACTATGACTCCTTAGGATATATCTCTACGTAGGTGAGAATATTATAATAGGGGCTCTTACTAGATAATAAGTATAAGGGAATAGGAGTACTATTAGTAGTCCTTACCAGATAAGATGATGCATCTATCTTTAGTTATTCAGACTTAAGTGATAACCTTATATAGAAAAATCTTATAGGGAGTACCTATAAAGAACTCACTAACCGCATAAGAACCCTTTAGGTAATAAACCCCTAGTGCTAGTAGAGAGGCTAAAAGGTTATTTAGGGAGAAGTCTAGAGAGAGGTATTTAGAGGTTAATAGGGAATAAATTATGTGGGTCTTATGCGAAAGAATAGTGTAATCTATATACTATATAACCTAGCGATAAGATAAGAGATTATTTAAGTGAATCATAATAACCCATAATAGGGAGAATATTTTGGGAGAGTCTAAATATATATAACTATTCTTAAGTACTTATCTCTATATACTTTAAAGCTTAATCTAATTAAGATATTATTTCATAAGTTAAAGAAGTGAATATAAAAGAATAAAGAACTAGGCTATTATTATGAGAATAGCTTTAATACCTTTATTTATTTAGTAATGACTAGTGTCTATAAGGCTAAGATAGCTTATAATTACTTCTATAAATATAACTATATTTAATAAGGTATAGTAACTAGTAAAGAATAAATAAAAAAAGAAGAGACTATAGATATCTTATTCTATAATAATAAGTCTAGTCTATATACTTTAATTTATTTATTCTTAAGGTTATATAAATATAGCTATCACATAATTACACTAACTATAATTAGTTAAGCTATATACTATAATAAATATAGTGTAAGATAGTAATATATAAAATAATTTTAATACTATACTAAGTTATATAATAAGCCCTTATTAACTACTATTTCTTAATAATATAATACTTACTAAACGTCTATTTATACTATCATTAAAACTATCTCTACTTATTATAGCTAAACGCGTAAATTCCTTAAGGTTATTACAGATTTTAGTTATAAAACTAGCTAAAATAGTTATAGTCTTTTAATATTTATCTATATATATTTATAAATTAGAGAAGCTTTATCTATAATTCATAATAAAGAGCTTAATCTTTAGTAACTTAAATATATAAATAAAATATTTAGTCACTAGCTAATTAAAGTACTTCTATATATTCTAATTATTATTACTTCTTTACTACGTCCCAGATTCTTCGAACTTCAATTTCCCTTCCCGATCTAGCGGGTGAGCTGCGCCGCCCTAACTCACCCCGAGCTCAGCCGAGCTCAGTTTAGCTCACCCTTAGCTCAGTTTCACCTCACCCTAGCGCCCAGGTCAGGGTGAGTTAGGGGGTGAGTCACAGGTGCGCGCAGGCTGCGCCCAAGGTGAGCCGAAATTGAACTAAGAGATGAGCGAAGGATGGCGAGGGTCGGCGATGGCCTTTGATTGGTCCATGTCTATGGGGGCCATGAGCGACTTTTCGACGACAGGAAACCCAACCCTTCCCCCTTTCCCTCCTTCTCTCCCTCCCTCACATATCCAAGTGCTACCAAAGTTCTTTGATCACTCGAATGTTTTTCAGCAACGACATGACTGCACCGCATCGACGCCAGGATGACCGGTGTCAGGATGAGGCAGGAATCTAGTAGACCCTTCAGCGGCTGCAGCAGTGGCCAAATAGATCAATCTATTACAGGGCTATGCAGGAACGAGCCAGTCCCTGTTCAGATTTAGGAGAAGAACGCAGACCTTGGCTAGCACGTCTCATCCTCGCCATCGGGCTTGCTCCCTCTGTTGGCCATGACTGGGTGTACACCTGTGTTTGCGCTGCTCTGGCTGCGGAAGCCTAACGAATGACTTTTACCAGCAGGGAAGAGGGTGTATTGCGAGAGGTTAACGATCGGCCGGGCAGACAGGATGAACAAACACTCTAGCTCTGTTCAGATTCAGCAAGGGTAAGGAAGGTTACATGCTCAAAGATGCCCAAGGATGCGTATGCGCCTAAGTGGCCTATGATGTGACCAAGGCTCCCTTGACGGCGCCAATGCGTGCGGCATTTGTGGCTTGAGGTGTCTGCCTCGTGCGATGGCGAAACTCTTCAAGACGAAGCCTGCATGTGGATTAGGAGAAGAGACAGTGAGACTCCTCGCCGCACGCCGAGTGCCTAGACTCGCTTGTCAAGTCCATGGTAGATCCATCGCATCTTATCTGTGAGAGGACCCTGTAAGAGACTGTCGCGAAGGCGCTCAGCTCAGTCTGTTTGAGACAGAGGCTGAAGAACACAGACAATGACTCTACATCATGTTAAGGAGCCTTTCGCCTCCTCATCTTGTATGCTACAGAATCCCCCGAGGAGCCCAACCCCATTGCGATCGATCAAGCCAATCGCAACCGCACTAAGTACTGCGAAGTGTAGCGTTGAGTGCCGACGGCTCATTTGGTTTTGTCGTGGAAAATCGTTCTGAAGATGCGCCGAGAGTATTGAGCATCAGTCGATCGCCTTCTCCCGTTGCCTGGTCCCCTCAACGACCGCGTGTCACATTTGCGAGCGCGGTCCGGGCCCCTCGACAGAGACAGTTTCTCGTCACCTTTTAGTCTGTCCTTGCTTTCAATTTCCGTTGCCTGCTCTTTCAACGACTCGAAGCCTCTCCTTGTGCTGGAAAAGCCCCCTACAGCCGGCCATTCTGCACTTCCGTCTGAGTACCTAAAGACCCGAAAAAAAGAATAGAAGTGGCAACAGGCAAAATATGGCAGGGCCAGCCAATTGCTCCCGAATTATCCCCCTAACATTGACGATTCACCTCTACGCCATCTTGCTCTATCTTTTATGCGCGAAAGACGCTCTCGACACCTTGGCATTGAGGCTGATCACATATATCGCCATCCTAGTTATGATTCCCCTGGTCTAGGAGAGGTCAAACAACGGAGAGGACCGGTATTTACTGAAGCTGCCGTTCTGTCCCGTTCTCTGCCAGCGAGTATCCGGTGGGAGATGTCCACATGAGATAGCAGCCTTGCTTCATTTTTACCCTAGCTTCGGCGAAATGGTTGGGTGATGGCTCTCGAATATTTTTGTGTAGGATAGCCTACAGTTGATAGACGAGTGCGAGGATACTTCGTGTCCTTAGCCGTTGTCCAATACTATGGAGCAGACAAAAACCTCGAGGGTGTTATACTATGGTTGAGTTTCCAACGTTGATGAGATTGGCAATATCAGTTGGGCGGTCTCCCACGAGACTACAGGGCATCTT
>NW_015622849.1:68274-78064 GCF_000835515.1 Exophiala oligosperma
GGGCATCTTCAGCTAAATCCAGCGGCAACCAACAACATCTTTCAAAGAGTCCCACTCTGCCTCGCCGTCGCCCTCCCAGCCGAGTTACAGCGGACGGCAGCGAGGAAGCAGCAACGCAGAAAACGGAGGCTGGAAGAGGGTCAGTGCATTGTGCACAAGAGTAATGGGCTTATTCAATGCTCTGTATGTTACATGTGTGTTCACACATTCTCCTAGACAACCCTAATATACTGGGTGACGATCAGCCAGTTGGTATACATTCTAGATCACCCATTCCTGACGACGAAAATTCTGCCTTCGATATCCGGCAAACCCAGCAATCTCTCTCCAAATCTCTCTTGGGGATGTTCCAATTCACGCATGACTGAGAGAAAGAGAACTCCAGGCCATTCAAACGGATATTTATGCAGGCCACGAGCTACGAGGTAGTGGATCACACAATGACGACGATGTCTTACTCGTAGTCTCGCCGATGATCGTTACAGTACAGTCACGAATACGCCAGCGTCAGTTAGCCCACATGAAGTGTCATAACTGACTGAATGAGAGAGGGTTTCAGCAATCAAACGGTAAATCAGGAATTGCTATCACTATCGAGTCAAAACATACCCTTCATTTTACATCGGTCTTCTTGTCTTCGATTCTCAATCCACCGCTACACCAGTTTTAGCTCCTGTCATTTTTCACATGAGGACGCCTTACCCGAACTTGGGGAATTGTCATTTGTGTTCGCTCCGCGATACCTTGAAGCTCCTCTTCAGTCGCACTTCGATTTCGATATTTTTGGTAAGCTTCTCGAAGAATTGAGACATCTTCAATGCTGGAAATTTGTGTCAGTAAAATTAATGTCGAGGACGAGATACGACTTACCTTGGTTTGTGGCGTCGTCGGACGGGGGCTTCGGTAACCTCCAGACCATTACAAGTAACTCTGTTTGTCCGTCGCTCCTGAAAGACCTGTAATGTCTTTTGGGTATTCATCGTGCCTGTTGGGGGAGACTTGCGATCTTGATAAGATGTATCTGTAGTTTGGTCATAACAGCCCCGGAATTTAGAATAGTACTCGTTTTGACTGACCTTGTTTCCGGCGTGTCATAGTCTGCACACTCGAACCCCTGACTCCACGATCTAAGCACGATGATCTTGCACCTGATTTATGTTCGGAGAGCTCTCTCGATTCGGTCGGTTTGAGACAAGAAAGGTCGAATGGAAATTGGATAGATGACAGGTCTATCTGGTTGTCACACTCCAATGTCGTTGTCATCCCTTTAACAGCTTGCAAATTACTCATACGGAGTGGCGACGTCTGTGAGGGTGGCGTAGGCGTCATAAATCTGAACGACGGCCGGGAAAGTTGTAACTGCCTGTCGATTTCAGAGAAGTTCATCTCCGGGCCAAAATCGCCATCACACTCAAAGAGTCCATCTTGTCTCGGTCCATCTCTTGATACGTTCCCAGGTTGTGCTGTATTCGAAGGACCTTCGTCCGGACATAGTCCATCGTCACCGAAAACTTTTTTACCTTGTGCGTCTCGAGTAGAAATCAATTCAAGCAGGGCCTTGGTGATTAACGTCAAGCCAAGCAGGCAAGAGAGATTCACCGCCAAAGAAATATGTGCATAGGATCCTTGAATCTTAGGATCACCCCTTACAACCTCGATAGAAGGTAATCTCCGCTTGAATCTCTGCAAGGTGTCCCTATGAGAGGGATGCGCTGACGATGCTTTTAAGATATGGGTAAGGTTGACACTGAAGTCTCTCCGTCTGACTGCCACTACATCATTGTCGCATTCGAGAAAATGAAAGTGTTGACTCTGTCGAGTATGCGTCACTTTCATCACTCGCGTTCTTTCGTGCAAGATTGCTCCGAGGGCTTGAAGTGAATAAAGGTTACACAAATTAATGGCGACGTCGGACTCGACGAACACGCCCAATGAATCCACCACGTCATAGTTGAACTTCTGATTTGGCCAACTAAATGGGGGTTCATCAAACCCTGCTGCTCGAAAAACTTGGCTTGCGTTTATCCATAAATCCTGATCTCGAATCAGAATTGTACGGTCTTCAAAGATAAGCTTTGTGTAGCTCGGGATTTTCTCTCGCTGTTCCATCTGGAGCGGATCAGATAAGATGGGAGTTTTCTGCGCTCTTTGACCTTCTTGAGCTTCTCCAAAAGACAAAAGCGGCCGAAAGTCATCGTCAAGATTGGCCATAGCACATAGTCCGCGTGCTGTCGGAAGGTCAATCCAAGGACCCGTCGCGGACGTATCCATGGTAAAGTTGAGTCGAGCATCTGGTACATGTAAAATGCCCCGGTGCCTGCCCGAGTTCTGTACAACAAACTGCCCATGCTTCTCCAGAGGTGGTGCGATAGGAGGGTTGTCAGAACTATCGCTTTGAATGGACCCATGGATTGATTCAGCCTGTTTTGCACCATTGTCTGCGCTGTCCAATAATGCCTTCAAGCTCTCGTCTGGTGTGATCTGGGAAACGTCCCCTAGATCAAACGACCAGCCTGGAAAATTGAGGCTCGGATCGAAATCGTTGGTGGTCCGTCTGCGTTTCACAGATCGGTCGCTGTGTCTTTCTCCCGGGCTAGGTGAGCCATTCTCGGGTTGCGATGTGTGCCCCTCGTGGCTCGCTGCTGTACCACCAATCTTTCCGAAGGGCTCCTTGATGGTCGACGCATCTTCTGCATCAATGTCATCATGCACTTGGGCCGGTTCTCGTCGTGGCGTGAGGCTTCCTGTCCGCAGGGGAATCTCTTCGAACAGGCCAATGTCGTACGCCATGCTCAAACACTCTGCTGCTGACTGGCGGTCTGTAGGCTCCCATTTGAGCATGTGGCTTTTAAGAAAGTCGATCATGGGATCCGACTCCCAGTCCTCTGCCGCCTCGACGATGCTAGAGCACCAGGTGAAAGCTTGCCGTTGAGTTTTGCGACGCTCTTTCACGTCTTTTGGTGGTGCATCGCGAGGGACCTCGGGGAGCCCATAGAGACCTTCCAAGACAATCACACCCAACTGCCAGATATCGACTACGCACGTATAAGGCCGATTTGAATAAACTTCGGGGGGCGAATATCGATAATTCCCGCACCGTGTTCTCAAGTCGATATCTTTTTTTGCGAGACCAAAGTCGCCGACTCGAACTAAGAACGGTGTCCTGGATTTTACGAGGATGTTCTCAGGTTTCAAATCTCGATGCGTTACATTGCGGGCGTGGAGATATTCAAGAGCTTTCAAGCACTGGTGTAGAAGAGTCACCCATTCTTCCACCGCAATCGGACTGATCGAGTTTTGCCGGCTTAGATTTCCCAGCGGCAGATATTCCGTCACCATAAGTGGTTTTGGATGCGTCTTGAAGTCGATAAACCCAACTATGTGGTCCTTTCGAGAGAGTCAGTCAAAACAATAATCAATAACCGGGAAGGATCTTATCATACGTGTCGAAGCGTTTTCATGATTTCAATTTCACGCTGCCAGCCTGACGGATAGAAAAACTCCTTTCCAGCGCATTCCAATCCGGTAGTAGCGTTCAGGACCCTTCTGACTCGTCCGTAAGCGCCGTGGCCCAATTCTTCACGCTTCAAGTAAACTGGTCGTCTGCTTGGACTGAGCGATTCGCTCGGCGCGAACGAGTCACCTGGACTGCCGAGGGCTAGACTATAGAAATCTACTTCGTGCGACGGAGGAGCACCGTCCATAAATCTCTCGACATTGTCGTTGTATTCATTAGGACGTGTCTCGTAATGCCGAGGGAGATGGACGTTAAAGGCCAGCTCCCGGTTGTTTCGCAGTGGTATCTTCACTCTGATTGTTTCATACCCGGGAAAGAAGATCCATTTGAAGTGATGACGAAGTTCGTCTTTCGCCTCACCGTCATAACTGACGGTGAGACCGTTGTTAGAATTATCCCAGATTGCGGGCCGTTGTTCGCTGTCAAAAGAGATGTAAAATCGTGGTCTGGTCGATTCGAGAAGGACATCACACTGATCGGGATCACTTCCAAATATGACACGACCTTTCACTTTGGTCTCCTGGTCAAATCTCAGTTGGATACGGTGAAAATAATCCAGTTCGTTCGCAGGAGTTTCGTCTTCGCCGTATTCGCTTGGCGTGGTGCCGCGGCTAATAGGAGACGGCTTCACATATCTGTCCGCGTTGTGTGGTAAACGGAAAGAATCGATCGTCAATCCCCATTCGTCAAAAGGAGTTAGGATCAAGAATGTATTCAATTCATCCATTCTGTCTCGTCATACTCCGTAGGGGAGGAAGAGGAACTACACTTAGAGACGACACTGCTTCTTACGCTTATATACTCCGGCTGCCTCTCGGTGGAGGATGCTCAACGGCCCCAGATCGACGATCCCGTCGGTTAGCGCCGGGGCTAATATTTAGTGCGTAATTTTCAAAATAAATCTAGAGCCTATCACTTCCCCGCTCAGCACACCTCTTGAAACTGCGACACTTTCAGACTGCGACACCTTGAAACTGCGGTCAGCTGCACCTAGCATCACTCTGCAACCTACGACTTGATGGTTTTCTCTCAATGTTGGACCAATTTATTGACCTTAATCCTCCGTCATCATGACAATCACAGTATATGCGGATGAACTCCTACGTCTAACCGTCGATGATATTGGAGATGAGCAATTCTTCGAGATCAAAGATCAAGAAAACGAGACTGAGGAACATGTAGCACATCTACGGTGAGGATAGCTTTGCTTGATGCTCCTGTATTGGGTTCCGGTATTAACAACGAATCGTTCGTGTCTAGAAAACTCGCTGATGAACGCGACGAAAGGGATCGGTCGCGGGCGGTGGACGCAGGTGAACTTGGCAGACGACTAGGGTACGAGCGATCCACCCGTAGGGATAATACTGACCGCAAATACAGGTGTCTTCCTACCGCAGATTCATTCATCCCTTCCTCCCACCGTCACCGCTCACCTTCCAGTTCATCTCTCGACAGCGAAAGAGATAAAGCGGGGGCTTGGCAAGAGCAACTGGAAGCCCATCATGAACTGGTGGCTGACGGAGGTCGACCGTCTCATCCTATAACTCTTGGGTGGGACGTGATAGAAAACTCCAACAATTATGAACAGTACAAGGACATTATCTGGTTTTGGCACTGGAAGGGAGGCTATTACACAGTCTTTTTTACTCAACTCATGGAGTGGAGGCGATTCCGAGAAATGCAAGACAAGAGGCGGAGTTATTACATTCCACAAAACAGGTTTCAAGAGTACCAAGACTTGGTCCGTGAGAGCCAAACAGACGCGGGATGGAAATACGACCTCCGAGTGCTCGAGGACCGACACCAACAGAACCGACTGGAAGACTGGAATGAGTTTCGGGCAGTCTACTATCGGAGGCTCAAACAATGTGAGAAACGGGTTGCGCCGGCACATGCGAATCTACTTGTCAGGGAGAAGGAATTTGAAGAAACCCAAGCACGACTGACCGATGTCATTACTGATACTCAGGTCCTGTATAGCCGATTCAGCGAAATTCGAGCCTCACAGAAAGAAGTGGCGAAAGCGCAATCTAGAGTGGAGTCAGCCGAGGAGGCGTTACGAGCAGCAAGACAAAGCAGGTCAAAGACAAAGGCAGAGTTGATGAGGGTGGCGCACCAGGAAATCGCTTCTGCGAGGGACAATTTAAAGCAGGTATCTGGTACTGAGGAAATGAGAAGACTCCGTGATGGGTACGATCTGCACATAGCCGACAAGGTCATGGTCATAGCAAGGGGTAAGTTGAGAGGAGCGGAGCTCGACGTGAAGAGATGGAAAGTATTTCTGAAGTGGGTCGACGACCAGCATTCAGCCATCGCTGCCGAATGCGGGTTGTTCACCAATAATGCCCTGGATGCCGTTCCTCAAACCATCACACGAAAAGAAGATCCGCAGAGGCAGAAAGAGCGGCCTCAGCTCCGACAAAGAAAACAAAAACAAAGACGGTCTGTCCTAAGTCCAAAGGCTTCATCGAAGGTCTCGAAATCCTTGAAAGCTAGAGTTGGCTCTTCCAGTTTACGTCCAACGATCACAACACCACTTCACGAATCTCCCATGCCGGCGGTTGCTTCAGCTCAGCAAGGAGATCATGATGACAACAGAAAATCGCGGCTACGGCCATGCCCAAGTACGTCACCACTCAAGCCCACTCGTCGCAGCGCTCGAATCGCAGAAAGAATAAAAGGCCTACAAGATTCCAATGCACTATCTAAAACCGCAAGGATTATGGGTGGAGAGGCGCATGAGCTGTCACAAGTGAAACGACAAATGGAACAGAATATAAAGGCAGCAACGAAGAGTAGTGAGCGCCTCAAAGGCAGGCATCCATCGAAACCGCAAGGCGTGTCAAAGCGAAGGGGCCCTCCTCGATGAAGATGCATCCCGAACCGAGCCTTTCTTCATTCTCCAGTTCCCTGTATCAGTACCAATGTCGAGAACGTTCCCGGGTGTCTTGACAAGGGGGAGTGTATGTATTTTGAGATTGTCTTTGCAACAGCTTTCGGTTGATGCAGCTTGCACCAGAATGTACACAGATCACGTGACTTGAAGTCCTTGATGATGTCTCCCGCCGATGGTTATATCTTGAACTCTTGTCTTGGTCTTCCGTCGAGATCGATCTCCACGGTGTGTTTAATCTTCAGGCCGCCTAGCCACCTCATGCAGGCCCCAAAACACGGCCTGACAATAAAATCAACTTTGGGAAACCTTCCAGACCAACGAATCATTTTTAACGCCCAGAAGCATGAAACCGTGCGTTTTGGTATCAAGTTTCGACTTGAGACATTGCCAGGGCAGTTTTCCATGAACCATCGCGAGACCTATCATGTAGACCGACGGGTATCTACGGAGTACAGATACTGAAATAGCGATTGCTACCCAGGAGACGTGGATGCGCTGGCGAAGGACTGAGGTGGCATCCACTGGAGAGCTCTCGTGTTGCTTGAGGACTTGCGCTTGCGGTTTGGACCTGCACCCGGCGCCTCTTTGTCGAGTGGCATTACAGTACAAAGTACTCTCTACGTATCACCCAATTCTTCTGGCTTTCAATTGGATTGCTACCGGCCAATGATTTCCAACCGATGCCGCCTGCAATAAGGACCAATCATTCCCTATCTGAATCCTCTTGCATAACCGGTCCATCATCGAGAAGCCAGCCATTTTATGAAACACGACAGCGAAGCAGAAAGCATCCGTTGGGCAAATCGTTGGCTGGGATTAAGTAGTGTTCGGAGACCTTGCTCCAATTCGCCCCGTCACCGTAGCTCTCCGTCAGGGGTTGTGCTAGGGTCCGCTCCAGCCATCTTCGACCTTTCGGTATTCCAGCACATTGAACCAGAGCTGGATCCACCTGCACCCGCTCCTCGTAAAAGCGACGATTGGCTCTCGATGATTGACAACGTCTAGGCAGGCGTTGCCCGATTTTCCTCATGCCAACCGCTTGCGAGACTGGAGGGCCGCCTAGAGAGCCAACCATTGCGCAGGAATCATCGATGGCGAAGACCCCTCTTCTGTGGTCCATCCACGTAAATACTACTGAACATCTCTTTTCACCTCGTCCGTACAGGGTACAGTACTGTAAGATGTCGGTGCCGTACAAGAATTCACTCTATCTCTGGCTTTGCGCGCAACCTGACGATTTCAACCCAGGAGCGAGCACAATAAGACTAACACCATCGCAGCAGGCGGAGTGGCAGCAGCTCACCGATTCAGCCTACTTTGGTTGGAGACCTTCAGATTCGGGCTTCAGAATCCTCGATCGAAACATCCCGTATATCGGAGACCGCGAAATACGTGTGACTTATCGGGCAAAGACCGACCCTCCTGGTGCAGGTCTCGGAGCACTCAATCGGCTCCCCATTGAGCTCCTGAATTCTATTATCTCGTCACTTGACATATCTACTCTTGACCGGTTCAAAAGAGTGAATAGGCGAGCTTTCGAGATCGTCAATGCGCATCCGGAATTTCACGTCATGAACTCGCAAGCGCATGATACCCTACGCGGGTTGCGCGCCATTAAAACAAGCCATATGATCACCGTTCAAGTCCTCTTTGAAAAGCTCTGCACCAGCAAGTGTGAGGACTGTGGCGACTATGGCGGATACATTTATCTTCTGACTTTTCGGCGGGTTTGTTATCGGTGCTTCACGGAGCAAGACCGATATTGGCCACTACGAGAGACTGACGCTTTGAGAACGTACGGCCTTACTCCGGAAATCCTGCGCACTTTGCCTCGTTGTCAAGGCTACCCCGGCTACTACGAGGATGAATTCTTCTACAGGAACAGGCAGGGCTATCTGTCTTTGATAGACCGCCAGTCTGCGTACCGTGCAGGGGTCGCTCGCCATGGCTCGCTTCAAGCCATGAAGGAGTACGTGGCGAACGTAGACTCCAACCTCTGGGCACAATTCGAGAAAAAAATCGAAAGACGCGAGAAGCAAGTGGCAGCAGAGAGGGTAGTGAAGGTCCGCAACAAGATTGCCCAAAAAGTGACTAAGATCAGGAAACGGAACGCTTATAAAAAGGAGGTCCTGACAAGGAGGGAAAGAACGACAAAGGAGAATGGCGCAATTCTCTCTGTGCCATGACCCAGCACAGATTGAGGATGCCAATGGCGTGGGTGATGAAACTGACAACGAAAGTATCAGCACACTTGACGATACGGACGAAGACACTAGGAGCGATAGAAGTGAAATTTTCTCCCACATAGCAGAGACCGTGTCCTGGAGCACCGGGAAGTGGGACGGACACGCCCTGGAGCCGCTTCGTTACATGGCAATGATGCGGGTGCCTTGGCTGAACAGGCAAAGCGGGAGGGATGAATGGGGGTTCCATTGCGTTGGGTGCGAGCAAAATCAGCGGTGGCCGAACCATGCTAGACGCGACTACATCATGTCAACGTTCAAAGACCATCTCAAGGAATGTGGTCCGGTCAAGGAAGGGGTGCATCACATCAACGATTGTTGTAAGAAAGGCACCTGCCTTGGAAGGAAGAAAATTATGTCTTCCCCGTTTGATGACCCATTCTGGCGGTGCTGACATGGTCCATGATGAGTCTCCCGATGCCGAAACTGAGTGGGAAATTCTGGCCCTGTTACTATCTGCGTGTCCGCCGCTGCCTCGGAGCGGTCGCCATGACGGTCATCGCACAGACAATCGACAAAGCTCAACCGGTGAGGCATTTAATTAATGCCAGTTTTCTTAGGCAGGACTGTTTGAGTGTCCCTCGTCGACGGATGCCAACCACTGAATCACTTGCGCTCTCGGGGGAAAATGGTGATGGTTCGCCCAGCAGTTACAGTACCTTAAGATTAGTGTCGATGTTCTGTCGTTCCACAGCAGTTGAGTAGATTCTGACCAGCCTCCCAACCGATGAGGCATTTAATGGACCAGTAAGGCGCAAACTGTGAAGGCTCTCGATGTACGGAGTTACACAACCTAACCATCCAACCATTACAGTAACACTTTCTAGCCCCCTGGGGTTCATGTTTCCTGTGATATGGTTCGCTCACGATGATCGATAGCAGCCAACGTCCAGTTCTTGTAAGACTAGGATCCGCCATCCAGCATGGCCAATGAATACGAGAGAAATACGTGTTGGGACCATGATCATCTCCTCCTTCGACGCCTTGCCTTAGTCACATCTTGGACTCCATCAGCTGACGGCTGGGTGGTGTCTGCTCCTAGCCGCTCGTGCACTTCATTCGACATGAACGGTTCTTGGGCGTCAGGCTCCCGCCTCAGAAATTCCCCAATCGTCCAGTCAAAGACGTGATCGT
>NW_015622850.1:0-75997 GCF_000835515.1 Exophiala oligosperma
AATAAGCCCAAAGTCCCTCAGAAACTTATCGACTCGCGATCCTTTGTTCACCCCAGATGTGTCTCTCCGCCAAAACTATGTTCCACTTAAAAACACGTCGGACGGGGAACGTGGAGCTGGCCAGGGGGGCCGAATTATACACGAACTACACCCGGGCGCTAAAGCACGGTTGAGATAGAAAAACCAGGTCAGAGCTAATCAACTGCAACGGAGTATGATCTCAAGTCCGGAAAGCAAGTTCCAGTCAATGCAGCGAAGAGCGACCACGGATGGATTCTCATCATGCAGAAGACGACATTGTCGGCTACACAGCGCCAGGTGTCGCGCCAGAGCCACAATCAACCAACGACGAGAAGACGGCAGTTTCAATCAAAGGACAACACCTAGAGGAAGCTCCCATTTCGCAGAACAACCTCGTATATGATGATGATTTTGAGGAGCCAGAGATTCATATGCGAACCTGGGTCGCTTTGGCTGCCATGTGCATGCTAAGCATGGTTCAGCTTGTTGCTCTTCAAGGCCCTCCTGCAGTTGTGAGTGAGATTTCTGTCGTTCACTTCTCTGGGAGACACATCGCCAACTGACTTGCTACCAGCTCTCTTACATCGGCACTGACCTCAACGGTACAAAACAACAGACCTGGGTGCCAAATGCACTTACTCTGATGCAAGCTGTCCTGGGCCCCGTTATCGCCTCGGCTTCGGATACTTTCCAAGCGCGGAAACCACTTCTCGTTGGCTCTTGTGTCGTTTCTTTCATCGGCTCTGCAATCGCACCAGGATCTGGCAATATATACCGACTCATCGTTGCACAAACTCTGATCGGAGTGGGCTTCGCATCCGTCCCCCTTGGATATTGTGTGCCTAGCGAAATCCTTCCCCGCAAGTGGAGGCCTATGGCGCAGGCTTGCATCAATGTCACAGCAAGCTTTGGTGCTATTGCAAGTCCCTTGATCATAGGTGCTTTTACAAAGTCCAACGTGGCAGATGGCTGGCGTAAGTTTTACTGGTTCCAGATGGCTCTCTGGGGAGCAACGGCTATTGGCATCTTCGTTGGCTACAGACCGCCCAAGAGACATACGAGGTTTGAGCATTTGTCCCTCTGGCAGAAGCTCGGCCATCTCGACCTGCCAGGCTTTGCACTACTTACCAGCGGGTTAACACTGTTCCTGGTAGGGGTAAATCTAGGTGGCGGTCTATATACCTGGACAAACGCTCATACCTTGTCGACTTTGATTGTTGGTATTGTCGTCATTATTGCGTTCGGCGTCTATGAATGGAAAGGTACTAAGACCGGTATTCTACACCATGATCTGTTTCGAGGCGGAAAAGCTAAAGGCCGAACATTCGCAATTTTGGTAGGCCTTATCTTCATCGAAGGTGTCCTGCTCTTCGCCTTCATCATCTTTTACCCAGTCATGTAAGTCTGAACTTTTACCAGCGATCCTAAAGAAACACACTAATCACTTAATAGGAGCTCCTCAATCTTCGAGACTGACCCATTCCTTGTGGTTGCCCGTGCTATGCCATACTGGGTTGCCGGTCTGCTCGCAACCATAGTGTGGGGTTACAGTAGTACCAGACTGCAAATGGTTCGCGAACCCCTGTTCCTCGGCTTTTTACTGTACACCGCTGGTACGGTCGGCCTTGCTACCATCCAACCAAATCAATCAACAAATCAGCTCGTATTCGCTGGTCTTTCCGGCATCGGTTATGGCTCTCCGCTCATTCTTATCGTCGCTGGCGTTCAGCTGTCAACTCCACACGGACTGATCGCTACCGCAACGGCTGTCACTACCTCATCTAGAGCAATTGCTGCAGCAGTATTTACCGCCATCTATGCTGCAGCCTTCGACGCAGACCTTGCATCCAAACTTCCTGCGTACGTCGCAAAAGCAGCTGGCGCGGCGGGCCTTCCTGCTGCGTCCATTCCAGCTTTTGTTGAAGGCCTTGCATCTGGTGAGACAGCGAAACTTGCGAACATTCCGGGAGTATCCCCGTCAATAATTGCGCAAGGGGTGGTGGCACTGAAGCAGGCTTTCGCTGATTCTTTGAGGGTTGTATTCATTATTGCAGTGCCCTTTGGTGCTTTGGCTTGTGTTGGCTGTCTGTTCTTGGGTGACATGCGTAAGACAATGAATTATCATGTCGATGCGCCCGTCGAGGATCTTCATGCTAAGCAACATCACCACGACCTTTCAAACAAAGCAGCGTAAGATATTGGCTTGGGAGAAGGCATGGGTGGGAGACGCGTCAAGGTCACTTACTGACTGCTCCCGGCAACATCTAAGACTTAAGAATAGGTCTAGATACCTAAAGATAAGTGCTTAGCAAACGATACAAGTATGGAGCATGTGTTGTACAATACCAAAGGCGACAAAACACTTCTCCACCTTTGCCGTTAGAGCTATAGGTGAAATGGCCATATGAACGTCTCTAGCAGTCTATTTTCGGCGCATTTAGATGCCGAGATTTTCATTATTCTCTTCTGGTCTTCTAGTATAAATTCTACTATAAAAGCATCCAGGAATATTGAAATATTATAGTTCCGGCCGAGTACGATTTTCACCTACCAATATATCCTTCCGAACAACCTAATCGTGTTAGACAACGACGAATCCGTTGACGAGCGTCCCAGTATCATCCCCGATAGCGACGAACTCACTCCCAATAGCACGGCCTGTACAAATCGCCATCACTTCATTTGTTCTATTCCCACAGGTCCAGCCGAACGTGTCTCCACTGGCGTATTGGATACTAAGAATCGACGAAAGTTGTATACCTTGCGTGATTCTACGGAGCATGAGTGAAGATGGAAAGGACGCGTCACAGCTTGGAATGTGACCAGGCCATACCTCTGCCTTCTTCTCCGGGGAAATGAGGGGTCGTTACACCCGAACTCCTCAGTGACCGCCTTACTCATTGATTTCCTTAATGCTGGTTTCCACCAGGGCCGGTTGCAGATGCTCTTGTCATCGCTCACATGGAGCCTTCTCCCTTACTTCTTTAACCCACGACACTTTGCGACAGGGTTTTGGTGGCACGATCACTCTGTAGGTTCGAGACATGTCTACAGAATAGACCAACCAGTTCGTGAAGACTAGCACGAGGTTGTCTGTTTCCTCCTTCCAGGTCAAAGCTCGCAATTTGCAGAGGATCATCAATGATTGGCAAATGCTGCCACCTAAATCCAAAGACCTACGACAAGCCCGGCAGCTGCTGGGCCGTTGGGGAACCTTGCAATGACAAAAGATTATTCACAACGAACCGCCAGGGTCATCGTCAAGTTCAAGAAACTCTGACGGCTTCAGAGACGTTCGAGCAGAAGCTGCATGGTGGCTTGGATGACATCCATTAACCATCTCTCGTACCTATTGCATGTGATAGAAGACACAATGTTCGAAACGGCTATCAGTTCCAGTGCTTTTCAAGCCCCACGTGGACCAACACTGCATGCTAGGGGCTACTCAAATTCACGAACACGCTGAGGTCGGACTGACTTATGAGGGTGTTGAACTGCTTAAAAACCGGGTAGGATCGACAACCGAGTTAGGGAGAAGTTGAGAACGAAATAGGCAAAAGCAAGTCTCTGTTCGACAACAGAAAGACTATAAATTGTTAGGGATTCTGGATGCGAGAACAGGGCTCGGGGCCGGACTAGAATCAGGAACACTTACTTTTGACCGATACAGGATCGGGCGCCTCGTGAAAATGGATGAAAGTGCTTCTGCAATTCTGTCGTGTCCTCAACGAGCCATCTCTCAGGTCGATATTCTTTAGGGTCTGGAAACACCTCCTTGTCGTAACATTCAAAGTACGGAGAGGAAGCGACAACGCTCTGGTGTACAAGTCAGCAAGCAAAAGGGGCTCCTTTCGTGGTTACTTACCCCTGCTGGGATAAAGTGACCTTCATAGTTCCAACCGTCAGTGGGCACTGTACGTGGTAGCCTTCCGCTGACGGGGCATGTTATTCGAAGGGCTTCTTTCAAGCACGCGTCCAACAACTCATTGCCTTCGAGTTGGATATACGTCAATCTCTTCCCCCCATTTGCATGTTGCATTTTCAACAGCTCACCTTGGAGTTTGTGATACAGGTCTGGTCGTCTGATAAGGCTATGAAGGCCAAAAGCCAAGGTTGATGCAGTCGTGTCGGTGCCTGGATCGAGCCAAGTTAGCCTCTGCTTGGCTACAATTCGATGATAAGTAGGACAAAGTCATTCTTACCGGCAAAGTTCATCAAAATGGCCTCGGATACCAGATGATCGTCGCTTAAGTGGATACCCTTTTCTTCGGCGGAGAAGAGCATACCCTGAAACAGCGTTCGAGCTTCTACGCCACTTTTTCGTCGCGCCTTGATTGAACGCACGCCTGCAACAGCTGCCTGTTACCATAAGTCTTTGAGCCATTTTCATCCGACTGGGCACTTTGGTATTTGACACTGACTTCGTCCATACCCTTAAACCCTTTGAGAGTCCCGGGCAAGTTATATTTTTGGGCCCAACGAGTCAACTGGCGTATAAAGGGGAAGTGTTGGAACTACGAGGACAGTCACCGTCAAACCGGAGTCCTTCTGAGGGGAAAGAGGGTATAACCGACGAATATGATGGCCTTTGTTGCAAGATCAAAAGATTCGAATAGCGGAATATCAAGGTTCTCGGCCTGTAATGCCCCCATGGGTTCTCCGTAGCAGAATTTCGTGATTGTGTCTAGGGTCAAGCAGCGAAAGGCGTTCATCAGAGGAAGTGGCTTGTTGGCCTCGACGTATTGATGCAAGCGGACCATCAAAGTCTGTCCTTTGGACGCCATCACCTCCTCGAAGTTCAAAATGCTTGCGCGAGAGAAAGCGTTAGACATCAACTTCTTGTCCTTGAGATGTGCTTCTCTCTGTCATAGTGAAGAGGTTCGAAGACTCCGTTTCAAAGGCTCTGTAGAAGTATGGGGCCTTGCGGAATTTGGATCCTTGACCATAGATGACGGCACTGGCATCCACAGCTTTGATGGACAGTTCGTTAGGTGCGATCCTCACAACCTTGCCTAAACCTTGTTAGAATTTGCTAATAGATGATGCACATAGTCTTGCACATGCCGTGACGCTCGTGTAGTTCTTCGAGAATTAGGTGAGAAAACCCCTGCGTCTCCTGCCGGAAAAGCCACCAGCGACTTAGTCGTGCTTCGAAAGGTCCTGGAAATTTGCGCAATGGATACAAGAAAGCATTGTAGATGGCTTCAGCTAACTTCCATAATATCCAAAGCCCGACAAAGTTGCCGAGCAGCAAGAATTGGCTCGCCATGGTGTGCAAATTGCTTACACGGTGAACAAATGGCTACAATACCTTCGAGGCTCCGTTCTGCAGCAAAACCCAGCAGCCGATAATCTGGGGGAAGTGCTGAAGGGAAAGGAGTTCACTGTCGCATGATACTTGTACGTAGTCGTGGTCGATCATTGGAAGTCAGCCAAGCCATCGTCGGAGCAGTGCTCGATCCGAGGCTTGTGCATGTCAAGCAGGCAGTATCTAGGATTGTGGAGGAGACTTGGTAATTGTATGTGATACGATAGGTCAACTACAAGGACCAAGTCGAAGGTTGGGCCAGAACGACTCCGCACTCCACAAATGAGAAGCCTTGACATTAGTGGAGTGTACGCCCGCGAGAATCGAGCGGCAGTACCGGGGAGGCATCGACTGTAGCATTCACAGCACGTTCTCGGAAAATCTGGAGGGCGAAATTGGCACAAACAAAATCGAAGCCACTAATGGCCCCCGCATCTCTGTACCGACCATTCGTTCACATGCCGCGTCTAAGAGCCGTGACTTGAACTGATTATTCATGGGGTATGCTAATTGTTCATGGACAAGTTTGATTCTGATTTTACTCTTATGCTACACCGTGAAACTAAGAAGACCGACAACTCGAGTTCTAGCAAGTCAAGAATCGATTCGAAGACATGGCACGGTCCCTGGCTTTCCCTCCTCTTCCGCAATTCTCGCAATTTATGAAACCATGTCGATTCGAAGGAGAAACCTTGAATCTGGAGGTCATTGGGACGATTCCGCCAGAAGTGCGTGGAACATTTTATCGAGTAATGCCCGATCCACAGCTACCTCCGCGAGTGGAAAATGATCCGGTATGAACTTCTCACATATCGACATGGTGCACCGTGACTGACGGGAGCCTCTTTTTTTTGGCAGTGGTTCAATGGCGATGGCAATATCAGCTCTTTCCGAATCGAATCAGGCAGAGTGCATTTCAAACAACGCTACGTTCGCACTGAGAAATTCGTCAAAGAACGTGAGGCGCAGCGAGCATTACTCGGTACGCTTCCCCTTGTATCAATGAGAACACCGTTATACTCTCTACGAGCGATGTGTCTGTGATACTGACGCTTAGACCCAAGGCAAGTACAGAAATAAGTACACCGACGCCGTTGAGTTCAAAGTTCGAAGTACGGCCAACACCAATGTCGTCTATTTCAACGGCAATTTACTAGCCTGCAAAGAAGATTCGCCTCCGTATGCGCTTGATCCAAACACTCTTGAAACAATCGGACTCTACGACTTCGATGGGCAATTACCGAGTCTGACTTTCACTGCTCACCCAAAGCTGGATCCTGCCACGAAAGAATTAATCTGTTTCGGATATGAAGCTAAGGGTGATGGGACACCCGATATCTGCTATTTCTCAGTTTCCCCATCGAGGAAGTTTAATGAAACTGTGTGGCTGGTCAGCCCAGTGGTTGCCATGATTCACGATTTCGCAGTGACGGAGAATTGGGTTTGTGATAACAGCGAATGCGTCTCTTCCAATGTGGCCGTTAACATAACGCGAACAGGTCATATTCCCCCTCATACCACAGACGTGTGATCTCGATCGAATGGAAAGCGGGGGAGAACATTGGCAATGGAACCCGGATATTCCATTTTATATTGGAGTACTGCCACGGCGTAGGGCGAAGGGATCCGATGTCAAAGTGAGAAGCTTGCTCCTAGTGTTCAATTCGACTTGTCTAATTCCAAAAAGTGGTTTCGCGCTCCGAATGCCTTTCCTGGCCACATTTGCAACGCATATGAGCAAGATGGGAAGATCATCATGGATCTCCCAGTGAGTGACAAGAATGTCTTTTTCTGGTGGCCAGACGCGCATGGTAATGCCCCAGACCCGCATGCAATCACCGCCCATATGTTCCGCTTCAAGATCGACCCAACGGCGGATAGTCTTAATCTGGCCCCAGCCGAAGCTCTGCTTCAAGAAGATTGCGAGTTTCCCCGGATTGACGACAGGTACCTCATGCGGGAGTATACTTATGCATTCTTCAGTCTCAAGGATTACACTCTCCCGACAGACTGGCCGACGGTCGGGTCAAGGATGGGTGGCGGCTTTCCTCCCTACAATTCAATCGCTAGGCTGAATGTGAAAACACGACAATTCGACAGGTACTTCCCAGGTGCAACACACTTGGTACAGGAGACCGTTTTCATCACTAAATCTAAGGACGCGAACGAGGGGGATGGCTACCTACTTTTCTTGGTGAACAACTATGAGTCCATGTCTTCGGAGTTACATCTTGTGGATACTGGGGATTTCAGCAAGCCATTGGCGAAGATCTATCTTCCGATTCGCCTGAGAGCCGGTCTTCATGGGAACTGGGTGGACGCCAGTGACTTGGAAAGATAGAGCTGCTTTCATGGTGAGCATGTATCGTCATAGCGGACTGAGGCTGGTGAACAACCGCCATCTCTTTTCAATCCATCTCCAATGGTCAGTTATAGTGTTGTTAAAAGCTAGGTGCTTCGCCGATCCTATTTCAGATCGTTGCGGCGCGGCACCTTCGAGCCAGAAGTACTCGAGTACAATTCTGGATTGTGTATACCTCTACTTGATTGGAGGTCAGCTGGATGTTAAGACTAAACCGACGGGCAAAGAGGACTTGACGCGTAGAAAATAGCCTGTCCCCTGTGGGATTACCTCAGAAAGGGTGTGAATTTGAGTCGAGTTGAAACCCGCAGGATCGCTCTGGACCTGGATCAAGAAGGTTCGAAGGTTGAACCAGCGTTGGCTAGGACGATATCGGGGTGTCCAAATTCCCGAATGGCCGTCTCAACAGGCCAAGCTAGCTCGCCCACGACTTGACATCACACTTTGGAATTTGCAATTCCTATTAGAGGGTCCAGCGGCAGTCGCAAGGCTCGTGTATAACATTACGGAGTCAAGAGGAAGCCTTTTCCTTTGGCGCCAATCAGGACCGACGTATCGATCTCAAGAGAAGTCATTGTTACTCTGTTAGGGAGCAGTTGACCGGACTTCCGAAAGTATTAGTTCTCGTTCCGGCACCCGGTTGCCCTAAGATGCAGTGTGCTAACCGAATTCATACTGCACCAGACTGCCGAGCTAGATACAGAGTACGGGCAAGGCGACAAGACCGGCCTTGCCGGGCCCCGGACTATTGGATATGGAGAAGAGCCAGCGAGGTTGGGTTTGGTAGGGTTCTAACCCATGGCCACCACGGGCCCGCTGGAGACCCGATCTATCACGTAATTGCGGGCTGTGCTTGGGGATCCCGAATATCAAACCTTCGACATGGGGGAGAGTTCTGGGCCGGCCACCCATTGGCCGGGGACAGCTCGGGTAGTTTGACGGGGTCGAACTGCAGGTAGCAAGCAGCCTTGCCACCATTTCTTTCCAATCCCACAATGCTGCTGGGCACTAAGGCTCACCGCACTGACATCGCCCTGCAAGGCGAAAACTACCTAGTTGGGACTTCGAGAGGTGTGTTCTGCTTGACGCCCGCCTGCTCGATGCCTCAGGCCCTGTTCCCCGCCCGATTTTTGTAGGCAATACAAACAACGGTGGCGACGCCACTCCAACACGGCAGTGAGCTTCTCCCCCCCCCAATTCCCAGGAGCTCGTACTGTGTGTGTCCCTGGCTCTTTCACCAAGCACTGTCGCACCCTGAAACCGCTGGCCGAAGTAAACCTTGTCCAAATCTGGACCCGACCACCCCCACCCTCCACAGCAGTACTCATGTAAGCGAAACGCTGCATCGTCACCTTCTGTACCGCCGCACCGTCAACCTCATGTCTTCCGATGCGTCCGCCTTCATTTCATCGGTCGTCCCAGATCAGTCATCCACAACGGCCACGAGAAAGTCGCACAAGTGCTCCGGGTGCGATTCTTCGTTCAGCCGACTGGCATATCTGACGCTACATTCCACCGTGCGTAAGTTGATAGTAGTTCCGCTGAATAGTGGCAGACACAGGAAAAAAGCACTTCGTATGTCCGTGTGCTCAAGCGTTCTCAAGAGAATGTGCCAGAAGTCCATTGTCTTGCTATTGCTCACGGACTACTGATATGCCAATGTAGTGAGAAATTCCAAGTGGCCAGCCAACTAAACGTATTGCACCAACCGGTAAACGGAAATTTTCTAAGCCCGCTTGCGACAGGTGTACGAAGCAGAAGACGAGATGCGCCTACTATTATCCGTGCAAGGGCTGTGTGACGAAAGGACTGCTCTGCGAGTATGCAAGAGCAAATCAACGCCACCACTACCTTATGTCGGAAGTATTTGAAACAGCTGCAGACGTTACGCACAATACCGACCACACTCATCCATCTGAGAAACACGTTACAGAGTCTGCATCGACACCGCATGTCATGCCACGCGTCGGATGCGCTGACCTTACCATCCAGAGCGCGTCCCAAAACGCGGCAACATTTTCGAAGTTGGTTGATTGCCATCAAAGCCCGTCCGATGAGATCTACACAGCCAAGACTATGTTGCAATGGTTCGATATGGATATGAGCCCCATTCCTGAGTCTTTCTATCAATTACAGGGCAACCACAATTTCCGCCAGATTGACGTGTCTGCCACTTCGCAGACAAGCTTAGTATGACCTGAAGTGCCGGACATTTGTCCTGCGACTGTGCCCCTTCCGTTATACTCGGACGCGGTACCAAGAGGGCTGGCACCTTCACTACCTGACTCTTGTAAGCCAACCGGCCTTGACTCTTCATTGCGCTTACTATGAAATCTGACAATTGGCAGCTTTTGGAAGTTCAACTCAGGGTGTCTCCGCAAAGACCACAGTTCTGGGTTGCTTCTTTCTCGAACAAATTGATCCGCTCGAAGCAAAGAGCAACGTAATAATACTTCTCCTGAACAGCTCCGATCAAGCGAGAGCCGTCGCTACGTTACACGAGCGAACCTCCTGGTTTGCCTCCAGCTATATGGAAAGTATTTTCAGAAGCACTCTCCCATTCTTACATGCTGCTACATCGAGTCCATCAACTGGGTCTCCGATCCTCTTGCTTGCTATCTTCTGTGTTGGCGCCAGCTACGCAAAACATGTCATGAACCAAAATTCTTCACAGTCGCCATGTTTGTCCTGCTTGAAATTAGACAGCAGCCAGTATGTCTCATCATGATAGCCTGTCTTCGCCAAGACTTCTGACAAATGCTTTCCAGCACGAGTTGAAGATGGAACAGCCTCCACTATCCACAATACAGGCCAATATGATGGCATGCCATATTCTGGCCTGCTCACAAGACGAGACAATCGCCAAGTTCGTCCCTGTCTGTGTTGCTCGAAGCATCTCCGTTGGTTTGAAGATCTTACTTACATTGTGTTCAATCTAAGTCTGTCACAGGTGGCTAAGAGAGCTGGAGTATTTGAGCCCTCCGATCCTCCTGACTACAGAACGTTGACGGACGCGCTATTTGACTGGCACTGGTGGATTGAACGCGAGTCGCGTAATAGGTAGGATAGCCTCATCATTGCTGGTACTTGGCTGATTGTTGATCGTGCGACAGGATCGTGTCTTGCTTGTTTGGCCAGGATGCGGCGAGCAGCATCTTCCAGGGAAATGTTCAATCCCTTTCCCTACTGGACCTTGAAGTGGAACTGGCCACCTGCGAAAGCATATGGCACTCCAAGAACTGCAGCGGAGTATATTCAGAAGCTTCAGATGATACAATCACAATTGACATTTTCGGCAAGCATGGAGCTGCTGTGAACAACAGAAGTGACAGATAAGGGGCCAACCTCGGAAGCATGAGCCTTTGGCATATTCACTTTACTTGCTGGCCTTCATTGTCTCACTTGGAACACAGGACCCTGCGATCCTAGTCTCACACGAGATACAGATTATACTTTCCCAGACCCTTAATTACCAGGGCTCGCCATCTTGAGTCACGCTGAGGCTGTGGTCCCAAGGCATAAAACTGCGAATCATAATAGTAGATTGTTGCAAATAGCAGTGAGTACTGTAAAGAGCCCGAGGTAGGCGAGCGAATCAACCGCCACCAGGCAACGTTGTGGAGGTGGATTCAAAGGAACTTATCCGTATGGTATGCCGAGCTACAGAGCGGGGAAAGATCGGAATTCCGCCAACTTGTGTGCTCGCGGCGACGCTCAATAATGTCTTGTCTCCGTTCGCATCATTCAAGCCATTCCCGGAACTTCGTACAGAGTGCAAGAGTTTTCATTGTGGATCCCGTCGTCCCCCCCAAATGTGGAACCGCCATCTCCCCACTCCAACACGCCTCTCCACGCTGGGACAACAAAGGGACGGAAGCCCGGGTGTTTCTATGTCACTCCTTCCAGGATGCAAAAACTGCAAATACAGACTTAGTCCAGAAATCGCTTCAAGAAAGGTAGTCGTCAAACATTCACGATGTTGCACATCCCAAGCCTCGTCCAAGTTGCCCTACAACGGAGGTGGCCCATTCTTGCAATAGGTGCCTCGATCTTGCTGGCAATCTTTGTCCAACGAAGATATCGGACTGGCCTCAGAGAAATACCCGGTCCTTTTCTCGCAAGCATCTTGCCATTTGATAGGATCTTCACATCTCTTTCCGGCAAACAATTCTTGGCACATATCAAATACCACGAAAAATATGGACCTTTGGTTAGGGTTGGCCCAAACCACGTATCGTTTTCCAATGCCGATGTCATCACCCAAATCTATGGTATCACGACGAAGTTCTATAAGGTTTGTCCAGCACGTTGAAGTCTGGGAAAGACAGCTAACAACTTGTAGAGCGATTTCTATACACTTTTCGACGTGAAAGGGGAAGCTGGCAACATTCCTACGGTGTTTTCCATCCGTGAAGAGAGCGCACATAAAGCACTCAAACGTCCGGTCGCGAGTGCTTTCTCCATGAGCTCTCTTGTGGAGCTCGAACCTATGACGGATACCTGTATCGAAATTCTGCAAAACAAGCTCAACGATATGCAAGGTAAGGACATTGATCTCGGTGAATGGCTACAGTGGTACGCCTTCGACGTGATCACATCCATCACCTTCTCTAATAGGCTTGGATTCATGGAGGAAGAAAAAGATGTTGCCGGAATCATCAACGCTATCGAGGGTCGCCTCGCATATAATTCGGTGATTGGAGAAGTACCGTGCCTGCACAAATACCTCCTCGGGAACCCGGTCGTTGCCCGTATTGCAAACCTCATCCCGGCCCTTGCGCGACTCAATTCAGCTGGCTATATTGCCGGGTTTGCCGCGAAACAGCTTGAGAGATACAAGTCAACAGACAAGTCAAGTGACCAGCTCCGCGACATGCTGGCTCGATTCAGGCGCTCCCGAGACGACGAGGAGGCCATGACAGACAAAGAGCTTCTCAGCCACGCCACAAGTAATATGTGAGTGTCTCGTCCGTCTGCTGTGACAATACTAAAACACAACACAGTTTTGCCGGAAGTGATACTACGGCTATCTCGCTGCGCTCTATGTTCTACTATATTTGCAAGAATCCTCGTTGTTACGATGCCATAATGAAAGAGATCGATGACATGGAAACCTCCGGCCAACTCTCAGACTCAATCACATTCGCAGAGGCGAACAAGATGAAGTATCTCCAAGCTTGTATGAAAGAAGCCATGCGAATGCACCCAGCAGTTGGCCAACTTCTTGAGCGAGTAGTACCACAAGACGGCGCCACTATCTCTGGAGTGTGGTTCCCACAAGGTACTATAGTGGGTGTGAACCCATGGGTAGTTAGCAGGGATAAAAGTGTGTACGGCGCAGACGCCGAAGAGTATCGGCCTGAAAGATGGCTCGAAGCTGATCCCGCCTCAATGAGATTGATGGAAAGAAACTTTATGGCCGTAAGTGTTCCCGCTGGATGGTGAAGGCATGGCTGTTAACCTTCCCAACTACAGTTCGGATCGGGTGCACGAACTTGTCTGGGTAAAAACGTCTCCTTACTGGAAATGTCGAAGCTTGTGCCACAGATTCTACGCTACTTCAAAGTTGAACTCTCGGACCAGAACAAGGATTGGACATTGATCGATAATTGGTTTGTCAAGCAAACCGACCTGATATGTCGTATCACCAAAAGACCCAAGGCCTGAGTGAATGCACATATCTTTACCGCAGTTCAAGCCGGCTTTTTCATATTTGCCTCTGACTTCCAACATCAAACTATCTTAGAAATTCAAAATAATCCCGGCACGGCTTGCTGGAGATGTAAAGTTTGTCACTCGCATTACATCATTTTTACTACTGTGTACAAGGATCCATTTACCTCTTACGTATTCTCATTACTGTAGAGCTGCATCTTTTGCATTAGTGGAAAGGACTTCTAGATGCGCGAAACGTAGTATGCATCCAGTATATTGTATAATTTCCCGCGTCTAATCTTCTGTAGCGGCGGCATATATTGAAATAAGCCAGGATCTTACGTTGAGCCAGAAGAGCTTACTGCTATAGAGAAGTGTTCTGCGAGCTCGTGGCGTCGAGTATTCCTTCATCAGGTGAACGAAAATCTTCTCCACTGGGACCGTCCCGTACTTCTCCTTTTCATCCGACAGAAGTCTCAGCAGCTTTTCGAAGGAGGCAAGATCGTTACGAGACTCAGTCTCTCTATCTGGTCGCTTCCGCAGCCTACAAAAACCATCTCTCCGTAAGGCGGAAGCATTTTCAATTTGCTTAGAGTCAAGCATTCCATCGTTGATCTATTAAGAAGATATATCTCTACGTTACCCTCTTTTCTCCTGCAGCACTTACTGAGACATATCCGCCTACGAAGTTTCTCGTGAACTCAGAACAGCTTTCGACTCAAACTTTCATAAGGTAGTGGTCTCCAGAATACCTTGGTTAGAGGTCACATTTAGCTTAGCTATTACGACGTACCTGGTTGAACGTCAGTGCCACAAAGTTAAACAACTGCTTTGTACCCACACCAGCCAATATACGTGGATTTTTAAATTCTTAATGTCGATTACGTGTTTACTAAAACAATCTGGAATTCCTATGCAGAGCACCCTAGCAATTTAGTGAAGGGTCGTAGGGATAAGCCTTCAATGCTATTAATATATTGACGGCGATCTGTCACGGTGCGGGGTCGGCAAGGTTTCCCGACTCTGCGTAGGAAGGTGTGCCGAGGACAGATATACGCGTCGCGCGTCCTGTATTCTGTTTGCTCCTTGAGCTACGTCCTGTCCTAGTATCAAGCACGTCCTGCCTGTTGAATAGCACTACGTAGAGAATAGACTGCCCGGTCAATCCCTACACTATCACCGCCCGCCGCCCGCCGCCCGCCGCCCGTGACTCTCTGCAATAGAAGCCATTAGACTAGCTTTTGTTACGAATCGACCTTCACACGGCGCTAACAGAGGAGGGAAATTATGCCGGGAGCCAGCCTCGGCAGCAAGGCTGAGTGAGAAAGAATCACGTGACTATGAGACTGCATTGTCGCATTATCACTTTGTGTCAAACGGGGGTGCAACCTATAGGCAAGATGCAACCTCTAGGCAAGCCTATAGTCGGGGGTCCAATATGATGTATTGTCGAGTCTGACCTCGATGACTATGAGGCGGTTTACTACCTGTTTATATAGCAAAAAGGAGTGGATTTTCTCCCTCTAGTTGAGGCTTTTCTCGCCGCGGCATGCAAGCCTAGAAAGATGAATCCTAGGCGTCGTCGGGTGCCTAAAACAAGCGCCTGTCAACTAGACCTAGGGAGTAGCAAAATGAGTGTCTAAATGGGGCTGTCAAAGAGTGTGTCTAAGACATTGTCTCGATTTGTAAAGACAGGTATCTGGCGGAGTACGCCGCCGATGAGACCCTAGGCCGTCTAACACTTTGGCGCATTGGGAGCAATGCGGCAATGGAGCAATGCAGCAATGCAACAATGTGTTGAAGATTTGATCCAGACACCTTCGGATGTGGGAGATGACAAGGAGGAGGATTAGTCATTTCTTGGTCATCATTGTAAATACGTTCCAGCCTGCGGAATCTCCCTCTGAGAGCGTGTATATATATGTGCAGCATGGGAGCCATGTTTGTGAAAAAAAAACCGAATTAATGGAAATCATCTCGAGCCTGAGCATAATCTCATATCCTCAACACAATGCAACAATGCGGCTCTGACAAACCGGACTATATAACCACGGTCATTACGTAGCTTTACTTCGTAGTCAACTTCGTTCTCTATCATACTCATACGTTTTGGATATCGATAGCCTCTCTCACTCTCACACTCTCCACTCAAGCACTTTCACACTCAAGCACTTTCACACTCAAGCACTTTCACACTCAAGCACTCAAGCAATCGCCTCGTCCCGTGCGCAACTTGATTGGACAAACAGGATGCCGGAATGGACAGACAGAAAGAACTGTAATCAAGTTACTAGAACGTACACTGCAATGTTCGAACTCCAATTCATGCCGTTATGTCGTCCTGTTAGCCTCCACCTTCGGGTACGATCTCCTGACCCGTCACACAGGATGTTTTCCACATTTTCTGTCCAAGTTACACGAGGCTGCCTTTCAACCCAGCAATCAGGCCCACGTAATCGTTGTGGCCAAGGCGGATCGTCTCCGAGAGGAGGATGTGGTTTCCACGGCTATCCTGGAAGAGTATTATTTTTCAAGTTCAAATTTGTCAGTTTCATTCTTTGTGTCGGCAAAGACAAACTCGCAATGCTTCTAGTAATTTGGCTAATGGTCATATCTTTAGGTAGAGTGACCACCGATCAAGACCATACACACAGTCGGGCCATCTATATAGAGCATCCTTCGTATTTAGATTTTACGAAATACTATAGAAGGTTAAAGTCTTGATGGTTTTAATATTCTTCTGCCTATGACCTATGCTTAACAGTCGCAATGGCCAGTGAAGCCGCTTCTAATCCAACATCGAGGGCGCGAATATGACAATTTCTTGGGTCAACTCGACGATGGTTGCTGTGCACATTTGACATGAAAAACACTGTCTTCTTCAGGGCGGCATTGCGAAAAACGGAAACCCTGTCCTCAAGGAGAGGGAGTCAATTTCTTTGAGACCACTGGGCCAATCTTGGGCGACATTGGCGTAGAATGTAGCGTGGTGACAAAGGACAGCCCTATAAATGATTCTATCCTACCCAGCCTCCTTTGATCTTACGCTGTTGACTCACTCTTCTACTTTTTACTGGTCCATTGCTATTCTGCAGGTCATTGCTCTTAACGACTCTAATCTCCTGGTCATTCATCCACGTGAAATTCGCCTCTTTTCCGTGGCGCATTTTCTCCTGATGTTGCTGGTTCCAGATCTAGTGCTTGAGTTGCGCTCAGTAGGGCTCTCCGCGGCATCATTGAATAGCCAACGTAGATGCCGATCTTTGAAATGTTCAAGGAAGAAAGAGCTGGCTGCACCATGGCAGGGACATTCAAGATCAATGATCGGGTCAGCCTTCAGATAGCCATCCCACACCTTTCGTGTAGCTCGAAGCCACCCTCCGTCCTTCTTTCTCTTCATCTGGAGGAGATGTTCAACCGCGACCCATGCACGGAATGCATCCCTCTCCCCAGCATTCTGCAGCGCCACGTCGAGGGAATCCATAAAGAGAAAATAGCAGTTTCGCTGTTCGTCGGCCTCTAGCTCTGCTTGCACGTTATGACGGAGGTATTGTGCAAACGGCCATACTGACCTCTGAGTGGTACAATCGATCGAGACTAGGAACCCACCGGCAACGGTGAAGACAGCATGCAAGCATCCCGCCGGTAGGTAGACCGCTTCCGCCGAAGTCGTGTGTGCCACTACGCCCCCTTCCAAGACCGCCATCCCCTGTGCTAGTTTGGCTTGCTGGCCCCGGTGCTCGGCCACCCACTGCAGGTTGTGAGGTGTCGGAGGATACATCACCCACACTTTTTCGCATTCGTGTAAAGTGGCGGAGATGCCATCCTTGCCATAGTCTGTTGCCTTGATCAGCGCAAGGCCCGTTGATCGATGCAGATAATCATACCTATATGCAAGTCGACGAACGAGAATTTCGGCGTCATATTAAACACCATTCGCTGTTCAAGGTACGTGGTCACTTGTTGATAAAGTTGAGCACAACCTCCAAATGTTCGATGTCGTATTAATGCTGGAGGCTCCATCCCGATAATACAGATGGGATTGTCCTGATTCGGCCTCGCCAGCTGCCAGAACGCGAGCGCGGCGTTAGCTGACTGTTCACCCTGTTCATAGACCCGAAGATCTTGTCCTTAGCCTTCTTTTGACCCAATAAGGTCTCTTCACCTACCATGTGTTTTGATCTTCACCGATTCGACCCAGAGTTGTTCAAAGGAAGGTTGCAGCCCGCGCCAGCATGCCGCTGCCGGCACAATCGTCGGCAGACGCGTTGTGTGACTCCTCCATAAGGCTTGCAGATCGTCGGTGGCGGATGCCAGCAGCCTCAGCTTCGACAGGTCGAAATCGGGAGCCAGGTGTATTAGGAATGCTGGCTCACTGCGGAAGTAGTCCAGCCATGACGATACATTCGGCTTATCATTATGTACGAGCGTCTCAGGCGGTTCTGAAGGTACGTTTTGCGTTGAAGAATTGGTCTCTGTTTCTGGTACTCGTCGGCATAACCGCCGGGTGTGTTCTGGATTATGAGACAAATCTGCCTCAACTAGCTGTATGAGGTCATCTAAGTACTGTGTACTGAGAGACGATAAGCCTGGGTGCTGATTAATCATGTTCTGATCTCGTGTAAGGAGATCAATCAATTGTTGACATGTGTATTGGCCTTTGCGTAATAGGTGATGATGCGTGAATGAGGCACTCAAGAAAATGAATACTTGCCGGGAGATTGCCAATGCCCTGTGCCAGGCTGCCTTCACGAAATTTCGTGGTCTTCTCTGACCTTTCAGATACTCAACTGCGGTCCGAATATTTCTGTGAGCTCGAACTAAGCGTCGACTGTTTCCACAGCTTAGGTACTGTAACTGTGCGAGCACAAAGACGTCATCCTGGGGCTTAGGGTCAACAGTGTTCAATTTCACTGTTCAAGTGGTGACCATCGACATGATCTTTGGTATGCTATGAAATGTGAGAGTGTGAGAGTGTGTGGTTGCGGGGGAGTAAGCACTAGTCCTGACAAATGTCTCTCAGTCATTGTGAAGTAGGAGCCCCGATTATCTATTTTGAAATTGACAGAGGGAGACAAAAATAAATATAGTAACAGTACAGTCTTGAAATCACCTAAAGCCATGGCAGTAGAAGAAAGAGACGAAAAGACGAAAAACTCCACCAGCAGGTCACAGCGTTTGTTTCTCGGGCGAAAACACAACCACAACAGAGCCAATGGCCCAATCGATTGACGAGACATCTCCGCACGAAGACGAAGCAGTTGATAAGGAGCGCCAAGCCGACATCTTCCCTCTACAGGATGAACAAGAAAAGAATGAGGAAGTGCTCTCGCCAGTCGATTGCCGGCGAATGGATCACAGAAACCTCCCACAGAAATTCCGCGCAGAGAAGCAAAACCATGAGGTCACCAAAGAAGAAGTTCAGCCACAAGAGGAGACGCCCGAAGAGCAAAGACTTCAAGGGACAACACCGTGGGAGGCAGGAAGGCAAGAGGCAAATTCACGAAATGAAGAGTTGCCACTGCAAAAAGAACTCACTGAGCAGACTCGTTTCTTCGATATACAATTCAGTCGCAGCCTAAAACAATACACTATTAAGCCACTTCAGAAAGCACTTTCTCGCTGGCATGACCTCGAATCACTGTCTGAATTTAAGCTACAGGATACGATTTTTAAGAGGGGCGATGCCATTGCTGTTAGACTTTGCAACGAGGTTGACTCGAATGACGAAGACAATTTCGCATACATTGAAGACATCAAGGCCATTCCGAATGAGAAACAGCTCGTACTGATTAGCTGGATCTATTCCTTCAAGCAAGCGTACTATCGGAGCAACCACCTTCAGATTATTCTGTGGGACACGGTCTCACGGCACGCTGAAAAGGAGGAGGTGCAAAGATTCCATCACGACCAGCTTTACAATGCGTGTGGAAGACCTAGGCTGTGTAATGACAAGCAAACGGAGATTTGGCACACACGGAAACAGAATATATTAGCGGGCAGGATCAGTGGAGCCGAGGTTGACGACAGGACCGTTGACTAAGGTAAGCGACCTGGAGCAAAGAAATTTCTGGGCTTGGTCCTAGAGTAGTCCGATTAGAGGTAACAGAGTCAGCTCGAACATAATTCTGCTTCGAACAATCAAGAAAACTATGGTTGTCCAGAAGTTTTCAGACACAGGCAATCTTGCAGATATCCGCCGTGTCCGGACCAAGATGCTACGCTCGACGAAGGTTCAACGCAGAATACCCAATTGAATCGGCCTTGTTTGAACGAACCTAGAGTCACCACCCTCGGTCGTATACTGTTGCGAACTAGGTTCCTTGAAGGTCGGAGGGACGGGCGATTGGTTAACTGATTAATTTTCTTGCACCCACGCGGGCTAAGCCTAATGGGGACTGGCCATTTTCACGTGGCCTGCACGCGAGCGTCCTGGTTCATAGTACTTCCTGCTGTTGATCCTTCGGCGGCATACGACCCGCAACTGCTGAGATACCCTTACGAGCTTTACACTTCGCCCTCAAGACTATTATTCTTAGGTATTACTGCTCTTTCATCGGCACAGGAACTGCCAAGTGTGGGCTCGTTCCATTCCTGCATAGGGTTATCTTCTTTGTTCAGGGCTGAGCTGCAATCGACCGGTGGCTTTCGCAAAAGGGATCGTTGCTCTGACTGCTTCCATGTTCGGCTTCCATTTCTTGAGCGCTCCGTCCACTCTTTCCTTTGTCCACCCTCCCAGGAGGAATGACACGTCCGTCCACCGCTGCGTGGTTACCTGAAGATATTGTTGGCGCTGCAAGGTCCAACTCGTGCACTCCGTCAGGAAGTGTCTGACCGTCTCGGGCCGGCGGCATCATGTACACTGATTCGAGTCCATCACTTTGATCCTGTAAGGGACACTGTTGAGTCGGTTCTTCCCCGTTCGGAGTTGAGCCCATATTTGCGATTCGTCAAGAGTGAGGTTATCATAGAGCCTGCGGTGTGCTCGCTCGGGAGAGCTCGATCGAGCTGTTTCGTGGACCGGCCACTTGGCAGCTCCTCGAAATGATTCCTCTGCTCATCAGGGGTTCCTTGCGGCTTCCTTCTAGTGGTCGATTTTAACTTCGTCGCTGTCGGTATCTGGTGGTTTGGTGTGCTACTCTCCGAGTCAGCTTCTGCGCCAGTCCACTGCAGCGGTCGCAGGTTCAATTGGGATCCATTCGAAGACCACCCGTGGCTTCCACGATGTTGCGAGACGGCCAAACAGCTCGTAAAATCTTCGGACAATGCATTGTCCTGACTGTTGCCGCGGATTCGCAAGTACCTCCAGCGCGAGCGGCTCCTGCTGAGGATCCGCACCCGTGTTCTTGGGTCGGTGTCCTGATCGGGCCAGCGTTGATCCACCATGCGGCAGGCCTCATACAGGGCCACCAATTCGCCATGGTGGGCGTTGATCGACGTCGTGGATCCGAGGGTCTTGCTGACCATGCGATGTGCCCGAGAGCCCAAGTATACCACGCCGATTCCCACTCTGCCGTTTCGACCGGACGCTCCCGTAAAGACGGTCCTCTCCAGGTCCGGGTTTTTGGCTGCGACGTCGGCTTTCTCTCGTCCTAGGATTTTTACGCTGGCTCGGGTTTTCCATGGCGACATACAGACTGGCTCAATGCGCTCCAGCCGCTCCTCGCCTAGGCCCGCCATCACCTTTCCGCTTGTCCGCGTGGGAGATACGAAACGCCGCTGATCTTGCTCGCTCGCTCTCTTCACCCGCCAAAGCGGATGTGTGGCGGGTAGGTGTGCAAGTCGATCCAGAACCCGCGGACTTGATTCGCCCAGCGATCATTGACCGGCTCCAGTGCGGCTTCGGCCTCGGCCACGACCAACGATACCGTCTTGAATCCCGCGGTGACCGTCATGGTCCCGAGGCGCTGTCCTTGTTCCGCTGCCGTGATTAATTTGGGCGACGCGTAGATCGACCACCGGGGCTACCATCGAGGTGTACAGCTGTCGCGCCATGTTCGGTTGTAGTCCTCGCAGCCTCCTCAACGCCTGTGCGGCGCGGAGGCCCCTCTTTGCCATCCGTCCGGCGTGGGCGTGGTATCGCAGTCGCTGGTCCATGAGCACTCCCAGGATTTTAACCTGCGATGACGACCTCCACTGCAACCCCTCGGATCAGTAGCGACCCAGCATCTGGACCCTTCGCCGCGTGCGGGAGAAGTGGATGAGGGCCGTCTTCTCAGGTGCGAACTCCGCTCCGCGGCTAACTTCCCACGCCTCTGCACGAGGGACGACTTCTGCTGGTACCATTTCGACGTTCGCCCGCGTACTGGGTCCCACGACCCAGGCATTGTAGTCATCCACGAACGCGATGGCCCCTCGTGTCTTGTTGATGGGTGTCTGAACCAGATCTGCGTTGAAGAAGAGGAATAGAATCGGTGATAGTGGTGAGCCCTGACTTGTAAATGTGATTCTTCAAGTGTATCTATTGACCTACCGTATGAGCTTCTAGGTTCTTATATACTAGACCATCTACATGTATATAAGAACCTAGAAGCTCATACGGTAGGTCAATAGATACACTTGAAGAATCACATTAACAACTCAGGGATCACCACTCTCGCCAATACTCTACCTTTTTTTACAACGCCGATCTCATCGAGACATGTAAGACCGAGAACACAGAGACCGTAGGATACATCGACGATGCCTCCATCCTGGCAGTAGGCCCGACGGTACAACATAATTGTAAGACCCTCAAGATCGTTCATCGGAAAGCCGACAAATGGGCACGACAACATGGATCCGATTTCGCACCGTCAAAGTACGAATTAGTTCATTTCACGAGAAACCCCAGGGGTAACACTACCCGCCGTAAAGCTCTGGTATGGATCCCGATGCCTTTGAGACGCCGCTAAGTGAGCAGTAGCAGAAAAGTACCTACAAGGAACGAGGCTCTAGACCCAGCCCTCGGTGCTTCGCTATCTCCTCCTCCCACTGTTGCGCCCGACTGTATCAAGTTTGGCAAACCCACCAAATGGGATGTTACCAAAGCCTCAAATCGCAAAGGGAATGCTGGCCGACCATACTATATATGCAAACCTTGCCGAAATTCCATTGCTTCGCCAACACTCGCGGCAATGACCCCACAAATCCAGCCTGTTGCTGTGGTGTATCTAGCAAGACACAGATTTCTGGTGCAGATAAAAAGACTGTCCGAGTACATTACGTTTGCCGAAGGGGCAAATGCGACTATTATAGGCTTTGTTTGGACGACCAGAATCAGCAAATCTTCCTGCCTAAAACGCTCGTGAACTCTTTCGTCAGGCTTGGTATCATTTGAAATATAGACAAATGAGAAGGAGGATGAGTAACGCACATTGAAGCCAGAGCTCCTCATGATATTAAAATTTTGCCCACATCTTTGCGCTGTACCACGAGACAAACAGGTGTCCTGGTGCAAAACACGTGACCATGGGCATCGGAGCAGTGAAGTGGCCAAAGGCCAATATCACTGTTCGGTAGACGTACCCTCCAGGGCCATAGGTCTCGAAATGTGGTCATGCTATGCTGCACGGTGCTGTAGATGTCATTCCGAGAAGTGGTCCACGTGGTTCAGCGGTAATGCTCTAATCTTAGACCCCAGAATCTATTTATAGTCAGAAGAGTGGTCCCCTTGACATCATGTAGTTGCAGATGTACGGAGTAGTGCTGTCGGGCTCGTTCGTCATTTATTGACTAGTATCATCAAGCCATTTTGTGATTATGCGAGCTAGTCCCTGGCCGTCTTCCTGTCCGATCCAGTGCCCGCAGGGCATGATGACCAATTTTCCATTCGACAGCAATGGCATCGAATCTTCTCCTCTCTCAGAAGGGACAGCAGGATCATTGTCGGCGAGGATGGTGAGAAACGGTACATGAATCCGTGGATCCGCAACGAAATGCTTCTCATCCTCGTAATTGGCGAAGAAGGCGCGGTACCAGTTCATTGGCGCCTCCCACCCGCCACGCATATAGGTGTGAGTGTATCTGGTGAGGGTGTTCTCGTCCCACAGGGCCGGTCGGACCTTCCAATGTTCCGGGGTCAGGGCGTCTTCGGTGGAGATACGCTGTTCAACCTCGGACATGGACAAAGCGACTTCACGGCCGGTACGAATGGCCGCATTGAAGAAGACTGGCATCCGAGTACGAAGGAGAATCTGGCACTGTGGAGAGACAAAAAAGTGCCAGTACGAAAAGTTGGGAAACATGTCGGTGAAGGCCCCAAGGGTCAGTGGTGACGGCATGGGCGGTATGTACATCCCAGTAATGCTGACGCATGCTGAAACTAGGGAAGGATGATGTAGAGTGAGCCGCGAAGCAAGCTGCGAGCCCCAGTCATGACCAGCAACGACGACCTAAAAGTTTAGCAAGTAGTTTTAGTCTCATAAGGGCTTTTAGGGTGTCGAGACCTTTCTTCCAATGACGCCGGCATGCTTCAGGAGCTCCGACATGTCTTCCGACATAGCTTTCAGTCTATACGCTTCGACCTCATGCGGTTTGCTCGTCTGTCCAAAACCCAACATATCTGGTACGATGCAACGAATGTGATGTGCGAGTAAGCCCGGGATCACGTCGCGCCAACCGTAGGAGAAGTCGCCGTGGCCGTGGAGAAGCAGCAGAATATGGCTGTATTGGTTCAGTGGAGGCGTGACATCGTAATAGTTGTAGAGAAAGCCGCGCTTGACGATGCACGTCTGTGCTTGACATTCGTCAAAATTGAACGCCATTGCCATTAACCCTTTCTTTCTGTTTCTTCAACGGCGATAGTTGTAATCGAGTTACCGGCCTTGGGATGCCTGGATCGAGAGACTTTATGCAGTCTTCCAAAGAGCCTTGGCTGTAGAATGCAGCCCTCCACGGATTGCCAAAGCTTCCTCCCCGCTCCCCGGCGCTGACTCTAGTTCTGCTCCCGTGGGATCTTGACAATCAAACATGTGGGGGCAAGCCCCATTGGTCTTTGCGGTGTGTCCACCTGCTGCATACCGTACTACACATTACAAATCAATCTTGGTTCGACTGACACCGGGAGAGACTATGCCGATGTGTCCCCGGATGAAATTTGCCGCGTTTCCGTCGCAATTAGTAGTAAGTCGCTTACCGCCCTGCGTGTTCACGACACAACTAGTGGTCAAGTCACCGGACTACGTAAAGGTGGACTCTTGGCCCTACGGTTTCTCGAGACAAAGCAAGATTGCGGTTCTATAAATTTACCAAATCTTGGTATGAAAGAAACCCAGGGACCTCACCGCAGTGTTAGAATTTCTATCGCCGTAATCTGTTGTGAATTATGGCAGTGGAAGCATAGATTTTATCCTTTTTCATCTTCTACTTTCTAAGGAAGTAGAAGTATATATACATCGAAGTGACATACTAGAAGCTTCCCTACAATTTCCAACATTGTAAAGTCCTGCGCAAACGCGTGGTCCACAACCTTGAAGCCCTATCTCCTCGCCTTCTTCCTCTCGGCATCTTGCTCCTCGAGTACCTTGATACATGGCACCCTTGGATGCCGGCAGCAGTGTCTCACCAATCCACAAAAACCAGCCCAACAGCGTAGCCACAGTTCATTTCCAGACGCAGTTGACAGGCTCGATGTGCAGAGTCTTCAGTGTTGACTCCAGCGACAGCGCAATCGGCAGTGATCTCCCTATCCCACGTAGGAGAGGCGGGAAACACCGAAACGCAAACTGTTCGTAGATGGCCATGGCGATGGCCTTTCCTTTCTCCGGAAAAGGCCAGTCCCAACCCTCAGATTCCTCGCAGAAGGTGATACAGCCATCGAAATCGGAGGGGAAGCCTTGCAATGGAGCGCTGTTCTCGGCATAAAATAGCGTCGACATGTCCCGTCAGAAATGGTGAGCTGCAATTCTCTCCGTGATCGAAAAGCCTGCAAAGCCTAGGCGGAGACGCAGTCGGTGCATGAGGATCGCTCTGAACGCCAAGGTGTAGATGCAACCCTCGACGACCTTGAAGTTTCCTGGGTATTTGCTAGCGCAGCATTCAAGCCCTTTGTGATATCGTCGACGGCTTGGTCCGCTCATCGCTGGGACCATAGTACCACCATGTCATGTTGTTGTTCTCCGTCTCCTCTACACGCCCTGCTCCCTTGTGCACGACTTTGCCACCGTCCACCCGCCAGACAGCCTCTGAGTCCCATGCTGTGATGATAAAATTAGGAAATGTTAGGGCGTATATGAGATTGTTCATGAAGTCTGAGAGACGGGAGCTGGTCATTAAACGCTATATAGTCTCGTAGTCGACTTCAAAGTCCAGTTTCTGGATCTCGGTATTGATCCAGTGGTATCCTGACGGTATGGAGGATTTATTGCTTTGCTGAGGCTCCATTTTGGATTGACAGGTTGGCGAACAACTAGAGAACTTTTTGTCGTTGTGTTCAAGCTATATTAACAAGCTATATTAACAAAAAGATCAACATGGAAATGTATAGCTTTTAACCGTCACTGTAAGCAATTAATAGCGACTACTATACTCAACTGTAGAATCCCGTTTTGCATGTCACTGTATCGACAAGGGAGAATTCTCATCTTCTCACTTACGTTGGCCGTTCATCAGACGCGTCGCCGGGAGATCTAGCAGCGCTGCAGCGCCGGTGACAACATAGCGACAACGAGCACCCTCGAGCAGAGCGAGAGAACCCAGTGCGAAGGTGCTTCAACAGAACAGAGACGATGACTAAGACCTGAAGACAATTACGGTGGCGGCTGAGGAAGACGGGTTCTGGACACGGACACCACGACGCAGAGGTGCTCCAGAAATCAATGGCACACCACCACGAGCAGAACACAGGACGTTCACCAGAGAGTATGAAAAACAAGGGAACAACAACACCACCTTCACAGGCAATGAAGGGAGAACCGGACTCGAGTTTGCCAGCGAAAGCGAGGGAAGAGGCACGAAATTCGACGAGCTCGTGAGGGTCATCCTGAACCTAGAGAAAACCATCACGCAGCAGATCAGCCTCATCGAGAAGCAGAACAATACTATCGAGGTCATTCGAGCTAACCTTGCGGATATTAAAGAAGAACGCAGAATCTCACGAGACAAAATGCCGAACTACATCAGCGAACCTATTCCTTATAGTCGGAAGTCAGTGCCATCACCGCGTCCCCTCCTGCCACGCGATCATGGACATCTGTAGCGGGGCACCAAAGCAGAGCCCCCGCAACTCACACAGACCAATACGGCCTTCACCGATAACCACAACGCGAGACGGCCCCTTCGCCCCTCGACCACCACGGATACGCATTACTGCGTGATCGACACCTCAAGAGTGGCGGAAGAAGACACCGATAAGACCTCACCAGGTGCGATTAGAGCGGCCGTGGAAAAAGAGATACGTGCCACGAGTGAACAAGACAATTGGCGCTGCCGAGTAGTGACCAGAGATACCAGAAACACGAGCCGAGTTAGAATCACATGCAGGGGCGAAAACGAACAACAGATAATCAAGCAAATAGCAGAGAGGAAGACTGCCCCGGCACCAGAGTCCTAAGGAACGAACTCTACCCGATCAAGGTGAACAATGTCAACCGCTTAGCGGTCTTGGACGAAAATGGAGAGATCCGGACCGGAGCAGCAGAGTCCTTTAGCCTTGAGAACGAAATAATGGTGACAAAGGTGGCATGGCTGAGTACGTCGTCAAGGCATATAGTTCTATAGTCGTATACCTCACGAAAGATAGCGACGTCAGTCGCCTTCTGCGAGAGGGTTTCTTTTATGTCGCGGGAGAGTCCGGCTATACGGAAGTATTCGAACGACGGCCCCGCCCGGAGCAGTGTTTCAATTGTCAGGAGCTCGATCACAAGGCATTTCAGAGCAAGAACGCCCAGAACTACGCGAGGTGCGTCGAGGGAGGCTATCGCCATAGTGAATGCACCGAGCTCGTCATGATTGTGTCCCGTGTAGAGAATCACACGAATCGTTCAGCCGAAACTGTCGAAAGCTTTACCTATCTTAACATGAGTAGAACGTTTTATATGATTCAGCTTAATGTGAGATAACAAGGCGAGATACACGACAGTCTGATGAATGACGAGAAGATACAAGATACGACGATCCTAGCGATCCAAGGATGTCATGCACGGAGAATCCTGGGCCGACTCTTAACGACACCTACGAGTTATCACAAATGGACTAAGATAGCCCCTTTTGGCTTATGGAGAGAAGGGAGATGGCCAATTCGTAGCATACTGTGGGTTAACAAAGAGACAGGCGAAACAGGTACGGATGAAGTCCCCGAACATAACGACAGCAGTCATCAGGCTCGCTAATCGTTTGATCCTAATCGCGTCGGTCTACGTACTAGGAGAAGACCCGCAGACTCTTCGAGAGATATGCGACAGCCTGCGCAAGACCGTGACAGGTGTGAGAAGAGACACAGACGCTATGGTAAACATAGTGATTGCGGAAGATTTCAATCGACATGACCAGCTCTGAGGAGGAGACGGCCTTTCTCTAGAGAGACAGAGCGATGCTGATGAGATCATCGACCTAATAAGCGATCTCGCCCTTAGTAGCTTACTCCGACGTGGAACGAAGACGTAGCACGAAGGGAAAATACGAAACCACAATTAATCTGGTCCTAATTTCCGAGGAACTGACTGCATCGATCGTTAAATGTGCGATATATGGGACCAAATATGAATCTAATCACCGTGCGATAGAGACGGTCTTTGACGTCTCGGTCTCAACATCAAAGCGGCAGGAACGACTTCTACTCAAGAACAAACTATGAAAGGAAATTAATGCCCGAATCACTAAGACGTTGAATACCAGGCCATCCGAAGAAATTATACAGATCAAGACAGGCATGTTGATGCCAGCCGTGCTAAAGACCGTGCATGCCCTCACACCGAAGGCTCGGCCCTTGCCCTTCACCAAGAGATGGTGAAAGACCGATTTGACATAACCACGGCGTATCTACACGTACTGGAGAAACCGCGCCCGGAGCGAGCGCTGGGCAGGGCAAATCGTCGTGAGCCTAGAGGAGACAGCAAGAGCCGCCTAAAGAAGTATCATGACGCCATTTGACAACAGAAGAAAAAGCACTGGAATGAATTTCTAGCAGATAACGACAATATCTGGAAGGCAGCAAAGTATCTAGAATGGGGTGACGAAAGCGCATTTGAGAGAGTTCCGCAGTTAGTTAGACGGGATAGAACAATTATAAGTAATAAAGAGAAACAGGGTAAAGAGCTGTTGAGGATATGAGATTATGCTCAGGCTCGAGATGTTTTTCCATTAATTCGTTGTTATTGTCTTCACAATCATGGCTCCGTCCTGCACATATATATACACCCTCTCAGAGGGAGATTCCGAAATGTATTTACAATGATGACCAAGAAATGATCTTTCTCCCTATCATCCCACGTCGGAGGGCATCTGAACTGAATCTTCAACAACTATTCAGGTCGCACATTGCCAGGCTATCAACGGCAACGAGGGGATTAAACATTCTGATTCCAGAGTGAGCTCTTGTCCACTACCATGGTGCCTATTTGTATCTCCATGAATGTCCAGTTGGGGGAATTTGTGCTGTCGAGACTATTGAGGAAGTCCTGAGAGGTTATTTTGAGCTTTTACATGTTTCACTTAAGCGTGCTTTACCGTCGTTTAGAGCGAAATGCACGACGCTTGGCCCATAAGGAGTTTGTACATCATCGCAGACAACCAGGAACACATTGGAACGACGAGTTGCATGGGTATCATAGTACAGATTCAGAGGTGGAGCAATCTAATATCAAAGGCAACTGAATTACCTATCTTTCGTTGGATACTATATGGCCAATGAACAATAAAAAGGTACGTTTTGGAGATCAGGATCTGAGGATGGTAGACAGAGGGCTTGCATGACGTAGTAGGGACTGGTCCCATAGACTATGTTTTACCCAGTCTAAGTATAATATAAGATTAGTGTGAAGAAGTCAGAGGAATTTAAACTCTAGGTTGTTAATCCTCGACATTCCTGGACGAGCAAGGTCAGAACCGATGGCTCGGCGGATACAGGATCATATACCGGATTAGTTGACATTCCCAGCGGTCGATATATCGTCGTAAGGGGTCATGATGCCCTTCCGTTAGATAAGTACAAGCGTGTGATTAAAAGAGTCGAATCCAGTAGTGGGCGGTATTACTATAAGAGAAAGACTAGTAGACTTACAGTACCGTATCTATCTCCTTATCGCTCCGGAATGTAAGACTCAAGGCCAGACTCGTGCCAGACTCCTCGACCATCCTTGAAAGGTTCCAAGCCCGACGACGAAGAAGCCATATCGAGACCATCATTCCAACTTCTCAAGCACAGTCCTTCGGCCATAAGCTCAACCAGGAGTGTATTAGCTAGTTGCTCTGCCCAAGGCAAATGAGTAATGACTCATCTCTCACAGGATGAAAATCACCGTGAAGAGCGCCGGTTTAATCCTGCAACTCGTAGGCTCAGCCGCCCGCGAGACTGTCCGCGAGACTCCTGCAAGTCACCATAGCGGTCCGCTACTCAATGCAGAGTTCTCCCTCTCCGTTATGAATGCTCTAGACCTGGGTCGATGCTGCTCTCAGTCGATGTTGCTGCGATATCACAGCCTGGGTCTTGTTCGGTATCAGTAAACCTTCGCCCGTAAGGTTCACCGTGTCCATCGTCCGAGATTGATACACATGACAAGGAAGGAGAGCGGAGATGCTGATCGAAAGCATTGGTGTCTGCTGATGGAGATAAAAATTCCGGGAAAGTTTCAGTGCTTGTCGTCTCACCAGTATGAGCACTAGGAATTGGAAAACTGGTAAGAGAGATGGCTGAAGAAAATCAAGGAGAGATTTCAGAGAAAAAGCAATCATCATGAGCGTTCATCTGCCAACACTGCTCAAGGGGAATCACACTCGAACCGTGCTGAACTCCCCCAGCATCGAGAGGAGACGCAGTCGAATCCTCTGGCCGCTGAGGGACGGGGTGGTCCCAGCAGCCTTCGGGCAGAGGGTCGGGTGAGGCGAAAGTTGACAGCGCTCTGGGGGAAATTGTTGGACTGGTGAAGGGGGGCCTCTCTTCGCAGGCCGACGTGGAAAGATGACGAAATTCGCGGTTGAATTGATGATGAGGCGTACTCTAAAGCTGGGCCCGAAGTACCATCTCTATCAGAGGGATTCCACTTATGGGGCAGGTGGTCTACAGAAATTGCAGATTCGTCCTCGTCAAGCTGGTTGCTCAGACTCACACTGGTAGGCCTCCGGGCTCGTTTTTGGGCTCGTGTCTGGCTTGGACAGAGATCGTTGGTAAGAGGCGGCCGACAAGGCTGAGGAAGGTCTCGAACTCGAAGAGGTCTTCCTCTCGGCCTTCCTCTCGGCCTCCCAGTAGACTGTGTCTTTCCGCGCTTCTTGCGCGGACACTTCTTCGGCAACGGAACCACTGCTGCTCTCTGAGTACGCCGGATCGAGATATGTCTATTGGCAATTGAGGGAGGATGAGGTCCCTTTTCTCCCCTGATCCACCAATCGGCCGGCAGGGGTGGAATCTCAACGGCAATGTTGTTCTGCCTCTTGCAGCCTCCTATCTCCGAGCGCTCGAGCGGTTTCGCTTTCTTTCTGGCAAAAGCTGAAGAAGAATCTGAGATCTGTCTTTTCTTTCCATTTTCTTGAGCGGATTGGAGGGGGACTACGACAGCGTCAAGTGTTTGCCGCTCCGTGTTATCACTTTCAGCCCGAGGTGGCATGGTGCGGCCTGATCCGCGCGAGGAAGTATCGTCTTGACGACTCAATCCCGGTTCTGAACGATTTTGGGGTGCTCTTGTTTCTTCAGACGCGAGCTCCGAATGTCGCGTCGTCTGTGGAGGAGGTTTATCCTCTATGACGAGCATTTTGTTGTAGTCTACCATCGATGCTCTCACGGAACCTTCCTCGTCGGAGTCGCGTGCTTCAAGTCGCTTCCATTGTGTCACCTCTAAAGGCGGGCCTCCGCTGCGTGGAATTTTCAACTCGAGGGTCGATCCCCGCGTGGTCTGACCCTCGAGCTGTTGCTTCATGGAGGCTGAGGTTCGGTGTATAAAACCATCATCTCCCTTCGGGCGGGTTGTACTTTTCCTTTTGGAAACATACCGATATCTTCGCTTCTTCTGTCCTTCTTCGTGAGTCGATTCGTCTCGTTTCACCTGCTCTCTCTCTGCGACAGTGAAAGGAATCTGGTGGATGTCTGCGAGGTGATCAAAGAGCTCCTCCCAAGTCGTCTGTGCCGCAAGATTTGTGCAGCGTGGATGGGAACAAGCCCACCGCCCACGCTCGCGGAGGCTCATGTGATGACTAACGTGCATTTTCCACTCGCTCACGTTCGTGTACTGCCGGAACCGGACCTCGGGGTCGGCACTCTTGTCACCCAGGCATTCTGGGCAGAATCCCGGCCGTAGAAGGGTATGGCGAAATTGCGCAATGTTGCATTTGAGCGGCAGAAGACTCAATTCCTCGCTGGGTTGGAGATGTTCAGCCGCGTGATGCTTCCAAGAGGCTAGACTGCCGAACCACCTGGAGCATGGGAAACAGAATTCTTGAAATTGCCCGACTTTGTTGGCCGCTGCCTTTCGGCATCGATACACGTGTGACCACCATGTAGATGGGTTAGCCCTGCTGTACAAACATTAGTGGCATTCATTAGTCGTTGACAATGGCAATCCAGCCACGTACCCAATGTGTTGTTGGTGGCAAGTATCGCATGCGTCGAGAGAACTGTTGAGCCCGCGGCAGTACGTTTGCGACTTCTTCGTCTGGAGAAGTCGGACCAGATCGTCCATGATCATCATCCCGATCCGGTCACGGAGACTTCCTTTCTTGAATAGATTCTCGGCTAGCCGATCCCGCTCAGGCATCAACTTCCTCGTGTAGACAAAGTCCGACTCGTACGGAAAATCATCCGATATCATAGACTCTGCAGGTGGACAGGTCTGGTGATTCCTCAGAGCCCGGTCGCGTGTCTGGCGTTTCTGGTCGTAGAGTCTCTGTCGCATTTTCATGTCACATCCGCGTTCATCCACGGGCGAAACTGCCTTCTGGTCAGCCGCAGTCGGCGCCAACTCTTCAAGTTGCTGCCTTCGATATTCAGGCAAAGTGGGCCAATGGTTGTAGTTTCGACGCAAAGAGTACCCGCGAAAAAGCTCATGGAGCCGTTGGTTTTGACGGTCAAGTTCGAAAAAGGTGGCCTGGCCGTCAACCGTGCTGATCGTGGATTGGTACGCTGCCGGGTAGGTGCCTTGATGGCGGTGGGCGCCGAATCGCATACGTTCATTGATGGAATATCCATAATCTGGTCGGTCAGCGTCCATGATTCGGCCAAACGCCTGCAATGTCCGCACTTACTGTCCACTTTAAACAGAGCCTCTCGACGGGATGCGTGAAATGTGAGGCTTTCACGAAAGCCTGTCCGGTAACCTGCGTCCGGGAGCGCGTGATCGGCCAGAGACGTGGAGGTCAAACTTTCATCGACTGAACCATCCGCATAACACCGTGGGAAAATAGGCATGTCCAGACAGTGATCCTCGTAGCCTAGAGAAAGATGGGCCCGCCCGCGGGGTTTCCTCATAGAGCAAATGTCGGTCCATGTCTTGTAATGTCGTAACGCTCCCGCTGAGAGAACCCGCGCCATTATAAACAGGACGACGTTGTAGTAGAATGGTTGACCGACCAATTCGTAGGGTATATGTTCCGGTCTCGTCTCAGTCAGTATTCTGAAAAATCCCGAGACCCAGGAGGAACCTACTGCTCTCGGGGTAGATCTTGAAGGCCCTTGGCCTTGTCTCGCCGGAGGTCAAACACGATCTGTGGCTGATCGGTCATCCAGACTTGATAAATTCCAATGTCCTATGAAGGCGGTCAGTATGTCTCGGCATCTCGTAAAGATGTTTTCCCCTACACGGAAACGAAGATTCATTTCGAACTCGCCGGCGCGAGCAGATGTCCCACAGTGGAGAAGTTGAAGACAGTGCAACCCCCACCGGTATAACTCGTGGTGATAATCATGCCAGTCGTTCTGCCACAGCTGACGAGAAACGGCCTCGAAGTCGAGAAGAGTGTAGTTTTTGGTCGGTCTCCTCTCCTTAGACAGATCCAGAACGTTATCATCGCCTCCATCGATGAGCTGCGAACTTCGTCAGAATCAACTTGCTCAATAGCCCAGGAACCTCCACGTACGTTTAGAATTGTGGAACGTAGGGGCTTTGAGAAATGGTCGCCCGTCTTCCGCTGCCAGGTGGTCATGAAATTTTTCCAGAACGTCTCCGCGGTTGAGTCTAAGATCTTGCGTTCCCTGTCTACTCGACCTTTACCTTGCCTTCCTCTTCTATAGAAGATGAGAAAGTCCTTCGCCGTCTTGGCCTGCGTGGGGCTCGGCCTACATCCTGGAAAGAGTTCCGAGTACTCTTGGACGAACCTGTCGAAGCATCAGAGGAGATCGCCTCAAACCCGAAGACGTTGAGACAACACATACAGGTCCCATTCATGCAAGACAGTCTTGTAGTTGTTCGCTGTCCCGTCCCTGACGGGTTTCAGAGTGAGAGAATCATCAGTCGTCCGTATGGCGTCAACGAATCCGTTGGAATCCCGGAGCTTCTTACGCTCCAGGTCTCGCGGAGTCAGAGAGATAGCCATATGACGCGAATATCTTCGTCAATCTCGAGGAAACATAAAACTCCAGAGGTCACTAGGACAGAGAAACAAGAAATCTGGGCCTCCGTGAACGACAGGGCCTGCCTGGTGTACTAATAACATACCAAGTTGTCTTGGGCAGGCAAGGGGGAAATGAGGGCGACATAAAACCACGACTGCGCGGCCACGTCGGCGCAACAGGGGCCCAACGGTGCTAGGATTTTCAGGAGCATGATGGCTGCCCCCTTTGGCTGTGTGTTGCTTCATGCTGTGCTGTACCGTAGACGGCGCCATTGTGCCCTTCGGTCTCACGTTGACTCTCATATCACACACGGCCCGCCGCGGATTGGCTCACGCTGCCAGCAAGGGGGACACAGCCTGGCGCACTCCGCAGACCCAGGTCGACCTATCAGGGCGGCCGGCGCCCGGTGGCTGCGTGGTTGAGTCAAAGGTGAGTCGAGGGTGAGTCGAGGGTGAGTCGGGTGAGGTCGAGGTGCGCGGCGGATGAGCCGTGGAGCGCGTCGACTGTGAGGGGGGTGTGATTGGGGTGAGTAAAGGGGCGAGCGAGGGCGCCGAAAGCGGCAATCGACGTCCCAAGAATCTGGGACGAAATACTATATATTAATCTTTATCTATTTACTCACTAAACTATATATATTTATTTATATTTAATATTAAAGAAATCCTATTAATAAGTTATTTAGTATAATCTCCTATATATATTTATTAATCTTCGCTATTAATAGTTATCACTATTATCGCTATCACTAGACCTTAATTAAGCCCTTTATAATGAGAGAGTAATAATAATTAGAATATATAGAAGTACTTTAATTAGCTAGTAACTAAATATTTTATTTATATATCTAAGTTACTAGAGATTAAGCTCTTTATTACGGATTATAAATGAGACTTCTTTAATCTATAAATATATATAGATAAACATTAAAAGGCTATAACTATTTTAGCTAGTTTTATAACTAAAATCCATAATAACCTTAAGGAATTTACGCGTTTAGCTATAATAAGTAAAGATAGTTTTAATAATAGTATAAATAGATATTTAGTAAGTATTATATTATTAGGGAATAATAGTTAATAAGGGCTTATTATATAACTTAGTGTGATATTAAAATTATTTTATGTGTTATTATCTTACACTATATTTATTATAGTATATAGCTTAACTAATTATAGTTAGCGTAATTATATAGTAGCTATATTTATATAACCTTAAGAATAAATAAATTAAGGTATATAGACTAGGCTTATTATTATAGAATAAGATATCTATAGCCCCTTCTTTTTTTATTTATTCTTTACTAGTTACTATATCTCATTAAATATAGCTATATCTATAAAAGTAATTATAAGCTATCTTAACCTTATAAACACTAGTTATTACTAAATAAATAAAGGTATTAAAACTATTTTTATAATAATAGCTTAGTTCTCTATTCTTTTATATTCACTTCTTTAACTCATAAAATAATATCTTAATTAGATTAAGCTCTAAAGTATATAGAGATAAGTACTTAAGAATAATACCCTACTCCTTACATATTCACTTAACTCTATTAAATTAGTGAATAATTATATTATCTATAATTAAAATAGAATGATCTCCTAAGAAGGGATTTATCTTATTAAGCACTCCTTAGAGAAATGTTTTAAATTATTCAGTATTAAAAGAGCCTTAATAGACCTTATAAGTGAGCTATCTATTTATTATTATTATAGGTAAAATGCTCTAACTAGTAAATTAGCTACTTAGTAGTTATACTTAGCATAAAGTATTATGAGCTAACTAGCTAAACTTTCTATCTATAGTTTTATTATTTATAGTACTTTTATTAAGTGTTACTAGCTAATTACTAGTGTAATTAGCTATCTATACTATATAAAAAGTAATAAGTTTATTATCTTACTTAGTATTAACTTTAGTTACTTATTTATATATAACATTTATAGAATTAAGTACCTAGAAAACTATTAATATATAAGCGTTAATACTAAACTCATTATAAAGAAAATCGTAGCACTTATTTAGCTATACTATTAACTAATCTAGTATAAAATCATGAAGTCCTTTCATTATAGCATAATAAATTAACTTTAAATAATCTTTAATAGGTACTATATTATTTATTTTAATGTCTTAATAGTGTAGATCCCATTAAACTTTAGAAATATAGGCATTAGAAACCCCTTAAGCCTTTATAATGGCTATATCTTTCACTCCTACCTAAAGTATAATTAATATAGTCACTTTTATCGTAGGATTAAACTTCGGCTATAATAGCATCATAATCACACCTTTTTATATAGTAAAATTTAAATACTTAGATAGAGAATTTACTCTAGAGTAAGATTATTATATAATATTTATGAAATTATAGAGTAGTTATTAAGAAATATAGTGTTATATTCTTATCACTTTTATAATTATTAAATGTTTTATATATTATAAAAAAATAAGGTTTTACGGAATTTTGTAAAGCATAATAACTTAGTTAGTAAGCTATAAATAAAGTTATAATGATAGTCTATATATTATACTTTACAAAATTCCGTAAAAACCTTATTTTTTTATAATATATAAAACATTTAATAATTATAAAAGTGATAAGAATATAACATTATATTTCTTAATAATTACCCTATAATTTCATAAATATTATATAATAATCTTACTTTAGAGTAAATTCTCTATCTAAGTATCTAAATTTTACTATATAAAAAGGTATAATTATAATACTATTATAGCCGAAGTTTAATCCTGCGATAAAAGTGACTATATTAATTATACTTTAGGTAGGAGTGAAAGATATAGCCATTATAAAGGCTTAAGGGGTTTCTAATGCCTATATTTCTAAAGTTTAATGGAATCTACACTATTAAGACATTAAAATAAATGATATAGTACCTATTAAAGATTATCTAAAGTTAATTCATTATGCCGTAATAAAAGGACTTTATGATTTTATGCTAAATTAGCTAATGATATGACTAAATAAGTGCTACGATTTTCTTCGTAATAAGTTTAATATTAACGCTTATATATTAATAGTCTCCTAAGCACTTAACTCTATAAATATTACATATAAATAAGTAATTAGAGTTAATACTAGATAAGATAATAAACTTATTACTTTCTATATAGTATAGATAGTTAATTACACTAGTAACTAGCTAGTAATACTTAATAAAAGTGTTATAAATAATAGAATTATAGATAAAAAGTTTAGCTAGTTAGCTTATAACACTTTATACTAAGTATAATTACTAGGTAGCTAATCTACTAGTTAGAGCATTTTACCTACGATAATAATAAATAAGTAACTCACTTATAAGGTCTATTAAGGCTCTTTTAACACTAAATAATTCGAAACATTTCTCTAAGGAGTACTTAATAAGATAAACCCCTTCTTAGGAGATCATTCTATTCTAATTATAAATAATATAACTATTCACTAATCTAATAAAGTTAAGTAAATATGTGAGAAGTAGAGTATTATTCTTCAAGTCTGTGTCCTGGCGCAAAGGGTGCCGTTTCGCGACGACGTCCGTAGCCGCTTTTGCGATCCCTTTCCACCGGCCGGCTCCACCTGTCCCTCGCCGCTTTTGACGATTTGACGTACAATCTTCCTCTCTCACCCGACCCTCTCTCAGACCCCCCTCTCTCTCTCTTTCGGCGTGTCTCACGTCACAATCTCAAAAGCATGCGTTGGCGACCTCCCACCCATGTCGAAGATCCTAGGAGTGAGACTCGTGGACGTCTCCCGAATTTCAAATTGTTTGCAGTTCTCCTGCCATCCCTCCGTCGAAATGCCCCCGCTCATCAAACGGAGTCGGAAGTCAAACTGGCTTCAGGCGACGCCCTGATGCACCTGCCCTTTGCCAACCGCTGTGCTAGCTGCACGAGCCCTGGATGAGATATATATACGACGGCATCGCCAACATGCCGACCTCACTTTCGTCACTTCCTCCTATTCCTCTTCACTTGTCCGATCCGTCCCTGCGTATGCTCAAGCCACATGCCTCGCCGAAAGAAGTTTACCACTGTCAACCTGAGTTCCGGGGGTTCATACTCCGGCCATACTACTGATGACGTCTGTACACTTGACGTCCTCGCCCGGAAATATGAGGAGGCCTTGTTGGAAACCCGTCCCACGACGCTGTATGCACCGAATACTATCTACCACGTTGACCGCATTCAGCGCCTCTTCGAGGAGTACGTGCCATGACCTGATAGTTGGGGACATCTGTTGACTCTGCAAAGATACTGTGACAAGTTCCAGCTTGATCCACAAGAGACCCTGCGCGAGTGTGCCACGGCTCGGATGGAGAACTTCCTACATTGGTTGCTCCGGACGTACACGATCAAGAAAACCAGTACACTGACGACCTACTGGCGGCAATTGAGTCAGCTGTACATTATGTGGACACAGCGTCGAATGGACCCGGCTGTCATGAGGCAAATCTTCGTGGTACGTAACACAGGGAATACTGTATACCGCCAGACCGCTGAAGCTACAGTTCATTGAAGGGCCATTGACGGAAGAATATGGCCTGGACAATGAGGAGATCGAGAAGCCTCTCATGGAGGCGGACGATTTCGTCGAGCTCATCCGTTACCACTGGGCCTCGGATATCAACTGGTTTCCCAATGAACGGCAACGACTCCAGTTGGCGGCGATTCTGTTGCTGGCAGCGTTCACCGGGTCTCGACCTCAAGCCCTGCTGGACTTGACCTACCGCGACCTGGACCTCTACATCGAGAAGGACGCCGAGACTCGTGTCGACATGCTGCGCTTGGGGGTGAAATTGACCAAGACTAAGTCCCGCCAGAAGCGGAAACGACCGTGAGTACCACTCGGTTGGGGAGTTCTTGTGGCTAACCCTGCTACAAAGGAAAACGTACACCTTCAATTTGGACGACAACCCAATCTTCTGTGTCATCACCCACATTGTCAGCTTGGCCTTCGATGACTCGGCTTTCGGGCCGCCCGATCTGAAGTCACCCGATGTTCTCTTCCGTCTCCGGGCGCGGCGGGAAAAGGGATGTCAGCCGATCCCGTGGAGAAAGGAGATGCTTGACGTGCCTATTTTTCGCCGTGCGATCGCCACCAAGGAAGGCGTCAAGACCTCACCAGACAGAGCTCTGACCTACAACGTCTATCAGGCATGGGTCAAGCGTCTAGGTGAGGCGTTGGGTTACCTCCAGACGCTGACGACGTACTGCCTCCGCCGAGCTCTGGGCAACGCTATCAATGGTAGGTGATCCTCTCCAATAGTTCTTCTGAGCAGAGTTCAAACTGCTAACGCAAATACTTGGCTCAGATGATCCCAAATCCAACGCCGCTGTCCGCAACCTTGCCCTAGATCATGTTGGATCTTCCACGATCTTCGAACGGAACTACCTGTCTCGGATGATCCGCTACAGTACGCAAGACGCGTTCTGGAACCGGGAGGCTGATCCGCAGGCGGCCAAATCAGGCGGCCGCATCGGCCGTCTCCGCGATCCGAACCGACCGAGAAAGCTCACCAACGAACAGGGTCAGCAGGTTCGACGCTTGCCTTCTGTCCACCGACTTCTGGAGTCGCGAGATCGGGTTCGCGGTGTCATCCTTCGGGAGTTTGGCTTTCTTCGAATGGCGATCGGAGAACCAATCCATACCGAGTACAAGAAGTTGGAACGTATGGTTAACAGCACGATTCGAGCTGAGGAACGAGCTCTGTTGAAGTGTATTCAGCGGCAGTACGACAAATCAGCGCCTGTTGAGGCGATTCAGCGACAGATCAAAGGAACCTCAGCTGAAGGGCAAGAGCTTACTTCAGAGTCCACCCCGATGCAGATCAAAATCCCTGAACGACGGCAGATTGCGGAAGCGGCCATGAGCGACCCCGCTGTATTCACCGGTCCCAAGGCTCTGTCCCGGCACATAAAATGTTCCGCAACCATGATCTCACTATGTCGACAACGTGAAGGGCGACGTGAAACACGACGTGAAAGACTGTCTAGGAAATATTCACGTTCCACAGGAGAAACAGACACAGCGACTACTGTAGTCTCTACGCCGACTCTGCCGCTCTCGTCGACGCCCGAAGGCTGCGTGCCGTTGACGTGTCAGGAATTTCAATGCCTCTTCTGTCTCTGCAGTAATCTCCCCCAGGAAGATCGGGAGAAACGGTATGCCGGTAAACACTCGCTCCAGCGACACGCCGAACGCTGTCGCCTCCGACACTTTCAAGAAAAGGATCGAATTCCTTGCCCCGACAAGGTGGCTTGCCGTGGAATGGTTTTCGAGGGAAAATCGCACTTCAAGAACCATGCCGCCTCGGCACACCTTTTTGTCTTATAAGCTATGTTAACCATCAACCAAACATGCTGTTATATGCCGACCGAGGCTGTGCTCGACATCGGCACGGACTCGAAGTTGAGTCTTTTATTGTCGACCGCACATGGAGACTAGGCCAGGTAATCAATAGCTGGACTTTCTTTCAACAATGCCTCTTCTCAGTTGACTGTAATTCTCGCCCCGAAAGTATGCTCTGCGAATGCCTTTAGATCCAAACATTGAAATCACTCTTAGCACGCTATGCCACCGTCCACGCCCTCGAGTGGCAAGACTTTTCTCAGGAATATTCGACAGCCAATCGTACCATGCGCCATTAGCTAGACTTGAAGGTAGACCTGAAGTTTGACAGACCCAAGTCAACCACCGGTATTTCATAATCGGCGGCATGGGGTAACAGAAATGGATAGTCGCCACGAGTTCATCATTTGACATGGAGACTATTTTCTGCCCGGGGAGAAAATTATGACGGCAGTCTTGGCACTCGTCATGTCCATCGAAAGTGCGTAGATCGCCACCTTTTTCCTCTATTCTACGAATCTCGAAATGGAAGAATGCTTACGCAACAATCAGAAACATATATCTTATAGGTGGCGTAGACTTGTTCTTAAGAAGCATGCCTAGATCAGAGATGCGGATTACGTATTGATCTTCGAGCCTGCGTGCTGTTGAACGTTTAATGAATCAATCCGTCAAGGACGATTGTTCCGCCCCGATTGCGGCTAGCGCCAAGAGTAGACGATCTAATAAGGTTCGAGTACGCGGGTCTTCTTTATGCCCAAAAACTACAAGTAGTCAAGGTCGTCTGCTCTGCGGCAAGAGATGATCTTCTACTTGATATCAACAAGGGATGCTCCTTAGCCCAGAACTCTCATTTCATCCAAATCATCTTTTCGTGTCTCATCAGCCTCCACATTTTTGTAGCAAACATGGATGGTGCTCCTAGCCACGAGAAAGCGAGGTCAGGACAGGTTGCGTACCATTGGAGAGATGATCAAGGCGTTCTTGCCCGCATTTCCAAGCCATTCCGTGGCATGTATCACGATGTCTGTCGGCGACGACCTTATTATCGCAGTGATTTCCAGGATGGCTGGGCTTATCGTGTCTTTGCAGGCACCATCCGGATCTACTTCGTCAACCTCTTGCCTGCATTGGCGTTCCAGCTCGACATGTCGTACAATACTGATGGTTTCTTCGGGATAAATGAAGCTCTCTTCGCGTCCGCACTTGCAGCGATTGTCTTCAGCCTGTTCTCTGCTCAACCTTTGACCGTGGTCGGCGTCACGGGTCTCATCTCCCTGTTCAACTACACTATCTACGACATTATCGAGTTACACGACGTCACGCTCTATCCGCGATTCCTGGTCTGGGTGGGTATCTGGGCGGCTGTGTTTCACTGGGCGACGGCCATCTTCAATCTTTGCGACTACATGCGAACCATCACGGACTTTTCTTCTCAAACCTTTGGGTTTTATGTTGGCACGATCTATGTCATCAAGGGTTGCGAGGAACTCAGTATTGGATTCCAGAATGGACAAATCTCCAATGGCTTTGCCTCTGCACTGGTTTCAATCCTTTACTTCCTCACTATCTATATGCTGGAGCAAATTGGGCAGACGACTTACACTCGCGGCTCGCTACGGACACTTCTATCTGACTATGCTTACCCCATATCAACAATATGGTGGACTGGCTTCACTCATTTCCCGGGTAATCTGTCTTATGCCCACTTTGAATATTTACCCAAATCCCGCGCTTTCTTCCCGACCGTCGATAGAGCCTGGGTGGTTGATTTCTGGACACTACCAGCGAAATGGATCTTTGTGGCCGTTCCTTTCGGCTTCCTCATGACGCTTTTATTTTACTATGACCACAACGTCTCTTCTCTTACAGCTCAAGCTCGCATCTTTCCTCTGAAGAAGCCAGCAGGGTTCCATTGGGACTTCTTCCTCCTCGGATGTACCTGCTTTATCGGAGGCCTCTTGAACATTCCCCTACCTAACGGCCTTGTCCCACAAGCACCGGTCCACACCGACTCACTTACATATTACAAAGACGAGCCTTTGATCATCGAAACGAAAGATCAGGATGAGCCGATCATCATTCGCAAAGAGACCGAGGCTGAAAGAGTCGCCGAGCAGCGCGTCTCACATTTCCTTATGGGTCTAGCCCTGGTTGGAACAATGACAGGACCTCTTTTGACTGTTATTTCGCTCATGCCGCGCGCCATCATTAGTGGCGTCTTCTTCACTGTCGGTTTCGGTAGTATTTTGACGAGTCCGGTCCTAACGCACAAAGTGGCCTACCTTCTCCGAGATCCGAAGTTCCAGTCTCCTTCGGATCCTCTCAATACCATTCCGCGGCGGCAAATCTGGCATTATTTATTCTGGCAATTTCTTGGCTATGCTTCTACCGTGGCAATTAGCCAGACAATTGCCGCGGTCGGATTTCCTGTCCTCATCATTGCTTTGATTCCTATAAGGTGGAAATTACTACCTCGACTTTTCACAAAGCATGAGCTAGAGGTTATGGACTGCCTTACTGCTACAGGAGATGTGGTATTAGCCTCCTTAGGGGGGAGACCTGAGATGCCCGAAGCAAGGAGGGAGCGCACAAAGAAGCAACTTCAACGAGATGTTGAGGCCGGCGCCGCGGGGCTCGCTGGAGGGATGCTTCGGGAGGACGACGTCGACCTGCGCATGAGATCGCGGGAGAGGAGTACCGGTATGGGGATTGACGGGGGTGCCATCACGAGACGAAGATCCAGCATTGGGAGTGGGAGGGCCCGTCATACCTTGGGAAGCCCTTCGCGTTCCGCCGAAACGGGCATCGGTGAGAACGGCGGGACTGTCACGAGGAGGTCCAGCGTCAGGAGTACGAGGGAGTGACCGTCTCTGAGGAGTCACGAGCGGACTGGGGGTGGTAGAAGCGACGAGATGGTTGAAGATAAGTTGGAGTAGAAAGCTTTCTGAATAGGCGTGCTAAGAAGTTGGTCATAAATGCAATTCTATTCTCAAAATGAGTATCACGCCTTCAGAGGAACTGTGGATTGATGAAACCATAGTAGATACCTTAAGCTAGTAATTTCCTCCGACAATCCTCTTGGCTTTGTTCAAACCGACCATGCCATGGATATAGTCCTCTCCAACGTCGATCAAGCCTTGAGTATACTCGCACTTATAATTACTGCCCTGTAGGTAGCCTCCTTCCCTGGAACTTCACCCATCTCCGCAGGGCAAGGAAACCAGCTACAGGAGGATTGTCCCGAGAGAGACATAATTTTAAGCACCAGATCGTCTCTTAGTCTCGAATTGCTACCTTTGAAAGATTGAATAGTCCTGATTATTGTTCAGCCCCAGTCATAACTCATACCAGAGGAGTGGATCTGCCTTTACTGGCTTTCCTAGATGTGTTCAGGGTCAAACTAAATAGGATGGTAATTCTTGCCTATCGTGGTTGCGCAGCGGCGAAATCCCAGCAACAACATATGCGGAGGCACTCGACTGGCTCAACTCGCCTGTGGATAGCGACAATGTCCCCACGCTCTGGTAGACAATCTGCACTGGCAACTTCAATGTTGCTCTCGAACGACAAGGTCCGGAAATACTGATTTCTAGCAGAATGCTGTATCTTCGTGATAGATAAGGCAAGAAGAATGTGGGCGGTAGCGTTGAGGTACTCTCCACTGGAAGCAAGACTGGGTAGGATGCTGTCCATTCGGTATATTCTGAGCCTGCTGGATTTTTTCGTACCCAGTTTGACCACCTCATCTTCAGATGATGAGTGGAGCTGGCTTTTACAATGTGCCCCATCGAGGGTGACGTTGTTACTTGTCGGATTGTTGGTATAGCATTTGGCATATGCATACAGACAAAGGTCGAAGATTGTAGCCTCCAATTGATGGAGGCCTCTAAAACGTCTTGCGCGCAGCCTGCAAAATGCTCCTGGATCGTGTGCAACGTGACGTTGAGTAACACCTTTGTCGCTGCCAACTCCCCTGGCTTAGAGAAAATCAAGGCAGGAGGTTGCTTGGCTCCAATCGCCATCCTCCCAAGCTTCTGGAAGATGTACTTGCGCAGCAGACTCTCCTGACACACATTGTATTCCGGAGTGAAGTCTTCGATATCCAGAGGCGGGGCAATTTCGCTGCAATCAAAGATATTAATCTTTTGTACATGTGAGGCAAGGAGAGCGTCTCCCCGGTGGAGCCTGGCATGCAATGTGTAGGAAACGGATGCCGCCGTCTTGGGTCCCGAGTGCCTCAGTTCTGTCCATATTGGAGACTTTTGCTCCAGTGACGACGGTAGGCGTTGCCAGCGCTCAGGTCGATTCAAAAAACAGTTATCCTCGAAAAGGGGCCCAGGAGCGAGAGTGATCTTGAAGTGACATATCCAGCTTGAGTTTGGTACAGTTGCTCCCACTGCTCTTCTAACTCTATGTCTTTCAATAAAATCCAGCACCTGCTCCATCGTCAGCTGCTGAAGTACATTGATAACTTGTGGTAACAAATGCATTATGCACAATGTCAAATACCTTCTGACTGTATGCTAAGCTTTTCGTATCAGCAGTAGCCACAGACTGTTCTGCCCAGTTTATTGAAGTTTTGACATAACCTGTTCGTCCTCTCAGTCAAGAAACATCAATATCAGCATCTTCCCAGACCGATGAGTCGTATCTCGACCACTGCCTCCGAGAGCGTGTCCACTTCCATCTCTGAATCAAGGTAGAGGTCACCTGAAACTCCATCGTGGGTAAGGAAGGTTGGCTCCCCATGACGAGCATCTTTCGTCAAATGTTCCCCAGCACGAGGAGAAGAAAAGACAAATTTCATCGCCGTCTTGTCAATAGTGATGAGCTAGCACGATAATGACAGGACTGGTGCAGAAATTGGTAATATTCAGCATGGACAACCCGAGTGGATTCTGCGCTGTGGCCTTGGACTGATCATAAAGTCTAGGAGAAATTCCATGGAAATCTTTTGAAGACCTGACTGACGAGAGATCAGCAGAGTCATAAGCTTGCATACAAAAATCGTAACCGCGTTCGTCTTAGTGGAGGTGTGCTCACGGGCGTTTGAGCTGGTTCCCTTTTGGGGTGGATGATCCGGACGCTATCCATATTACAACGCTGCTGCTGATCTCGTGGCTATGCTGTCGCCTTGCGTATGCACTGAAGACGCATTCACTATCCATTATTTACAGACTGACGGATGAACCCAATGTCGCAGAAAAGCACAGGAACCTTTCATGGCAAACTTACAAGCAAAATCGTACCATATACGTTCTACGAAGCAATCAGAATGTTGAGAGGGAATAGGGTGAAAGTATCGAGCAACACTACCCCACAATACCCCAATTTCTGCCCGGGCAGAAAAAGTGGCCGAGGGTGTTAAATGACGTCACCACGGCAATACCCAAGGTGCCAGTAACACCGAATTCCGGTGTGGATGGCCAAGAGAGGATAATGACCAAAGGTTCATATAACGTATGAACATCTATCTTTTACCTCGGACCAAATTGTTTCTGATCAACCCTCTCTCCCCGGAAATCCAGATCGACCAATGGCCTTAAATGAACGACTATATAGGTTGATCTTAGAAGAAATTCGGACGCCTCTCGAGAAGGCGGTCATTGACGCCCTATCTTCGTCCCGCCAACATGGCGGAACATCCCTGTTGCGCCTCGAGGCTTGCCTTGATCATGGAGATACTAATACTTTGATGAATGCGCCAAATAAAGCTCAGCGATTCCCGCTGGTAAGTCTAGTTCTCATTCATCCTAGTTTGTTCTGTCTTGAGCACATCTGCTATGCGTAAAGCGGCCGGGCAATCGCTGAGCATGCGCTTTAGGCTACCATTCAAATTCCGTCGTTCCCAGGGGATGAGAACGGCGTGGGGACAGAAGAAGATAGGTCAGACCAGCAGTCCGTTCACATCGAACAGAGGACCGAGGCTTCCCGCCATATTTCGGAGGATGATCCTCTCGAGCATGATCATCGTCATCATAAGCGCCGGAAGGTTGTCGGGTCCCTGAGATTAGCCCATTCTGGACTTTGCACTCAGGATCCGTCACATGAAAAGGGCGCATCGCGGCGCTTGACGAGTAATGTTCGCCAGTTTCCAAAGCGGAATGTTCATACGGTCGCTCCCCAGCAGGAACTCTCTGCATTCGATCGACTTCTCATTGGTATCTGGAACCAGATTCATGGTAACATTGAATTGAATGCTACAGATAGTGTAAGCAAGCCTTTCACCAATTGAATAACAGTCAGCCCTTCACATTCTCCCCCTACTGGCTTCCAAAGCATATTCAAAGCGGAAAGGTCTTTGAAATCACAGGACTTCCCATGGTCCAGACATTTTGGCTTTGTATCGGCTTCTCTTCTAAATCAAGATTCTGACTGGACGATTTTTGTCGCATTGCAGGTTGGGTTATGGTATGAGATAACCCGGTCGAAAGCCACAACTGCGAGAGTCATCGACCACAGTCATGCTATAGATGTTCCTTCCGCGGTTCCGGCGAATTATTCTTTCCGAGGAATGAGTCAATGCTGTCGACAAATCACACAAGCTAGTCGCTGCTGCAGATCGATGGAGGTAATTGTTCAAGCTCGATGGATACAATGTTTCGACGAGCAAGTGCAAAGCCTTGCAAGAGAAGACTCCGGCCTATCACTCACCAAAGCTCGCATGGTTGCACTTGCGGACGCAAGCAAAGACTTTGGATGGTCTCTAAAGGAGCTACGGAATAAAATGTACGTAAGAAATGTCTTTCGGGTGTTTGTGCCCAGAATCTGCTTCCAGTTATTCTCTACCGCCGCGTTGTTCTCCCCGTTTTCTTTTATGCTAAACAAAGAATGGTACACTATAGGGCAATCTGGCGCGGCTACGACTCCATTCGAGAGGTCGGAGGCTGGGTGTCTCTAGTATTCGCCAGCATAGGCCTTTATCGCTTCTGCAAATATCGACTGGGATTTAGCTCCCAGAACATGACGACACTGAAGCGCCTCCGTATGCGATTTGAGGTCGCCGCCGACACCATCCATCCTGAATGGCGTCAGCTGCTGTCCATCATCGGGGAGCCGACATCTTGCGTATATACCGGCCATCCTTGTGACTGGGTCGTCGGTAGAGATCACTCACCTATCCCGTTGGGCGAAACGTACGCGCAGTGGACAAAAGATTTTCAATTTGAGCACTTGTCAGAAAGTATCATCGACGAGCAGGCATGGGGCTCGACAGATCCCCGGACAAAATATCGTACGGACCAATACACCTTACCGAGACACTTTCCGTGCGAGAAATGCGGGTCACTACAATCCAATGATCCAAGCAGAAACGAGTGCCATTGCTTCCCCACGCTGTTTGGCGGCATTGCGCGAAAACCATTCCCGGTCCAAGTTTTCCGCACGGAGAACGGAAGGAACAACGGGCTAATTGCTTGCTGTGTAACTGTGCACTTCCATTTCCAAAATCGAGAGGACTAGACACACTAACACCGAGAATCTAGCCATTTGAACGCGGCGCCGCGATTAGCGAGTTCATCGGCATCATCACCAGTGGCATCCGCGACCTTGACGTCATGCAAGCCACCGGAGGGGGCGGCATGTATCAAATCTGGCAAGGCCGCCGAGGGAACTGCACCCGCTTCGTCAACCACTCTTGTCAACCGAATTCACAGTACGAACGCTTCTCGTGGCTCGGTGTTCAGCGGATTGTGCTCGTATCCAAAGGCATCGCGATGGGCGAGGAGATCACGGTCGACTATTCTAATGACTACTGGAATCATCTGGATAAGGAATGCCTGTGTGGCGAGAGCTGTTGCCGGTTCAACAAAAAGGATGCTACTGCCTCGTTCAGTTAGACGGTGCCGTTGGAGCCGCCAGGAAGGCTTTCAGACTGCCCTCCAGCTATCCCTCAAGAGGTTCAAGTAGCTTGGACTGAAAATCTGCATAAACGAAAGAAGGAAAGATCGAGGACGAGAGCGAGAACAGTTATGTAATTTTACCGAACAACTTAGGAATTACCTGCAGTACCATCTAGAGAGCAGGAGAAGGAAGAGCTGCTACAGGAGGGCAGCAAAGAGACTGATCGGACAGAGCAGCAGCTCTTGTTGGAAGGGATCCTGCAGCGTGTCTGCCAGTAGCAATTTGTATAAACAGAACAGAAGCTACAAAGACATAACTTATTGACAGCATACGCACAAATATTCATCTGAGCCATGGCCAGAATTGATTGGATATTGAATAGCGCTCGTCCAGGCTGAGATACGGCTCAGAGCAGAACCTACAGTCTCGTCGAAAACCAAAGGGATAGTTCTTAGTGGCTGCTAATTTGAATCCAAACCCGAGACGTCTTGTGATCATCAGCGTCGAGAAGAAGATGGTCACAAAGTATACAATCAGAGAGGGGGCTACTCGGACAGCAGAGACAATTTAATGCACGATTTGCTGCCCCTGAGAAGTTAAAAGGACGAGAACTGTGTAAAGAAGACCTAAGGGTGACCACGGAGCGGTCCAATTAAGCAAGTTCCAGTCGTACCAGTTGGCGTTAACAGTCCTAAGAACAAAGCAGGTCGTAACAGCTGTTTAAGAGGTATCCCCAGAAATACTCCGACGCTCCTGGCGACCGTGGAAAACGCCACTTTATTACCTCCGTCATGACTCATAACGTTGACGAAGAGAATAATTAGGGGTGCGTAGAGGACCATCTGGAGCATCATATTGAAGGTCATAAGAACGGCGCAATACTTCTCCTCACCTCAGCAATATCTATCCAGATCAATGCCTTTAACGTGTTTGGGTAGTGAACATTCAACCAAACAAAATATTGTGATCCTGCGCTCTTTCCATGGCAATGAAACGTGCCAATCCTACGAATATAAGGCCATTGCGAAGCTTAGGCTTATCAGGCAGGAAGGCTCAAGCCAATCTGAGCTTTCTCATTAGCATAAAATCCGTATAGAGGCATCGTAGAGCGCAGCATACCATGAGTAGGTGCGCAACAATCCAGTTAGCCACCACTCTGAAGCTGAGATGGATCCCGATCTGGCTGGCGATGGGCAAAAATTCGACGCGAAGTCTCATATTTAATTTTGCAGAGGATTGAGTACATCATGACCAACAGACCGACAGCTGCATGGCAGAGGTCCCAGTTAGGCATATAGAAGAGGAGAAATCATTTGATGGGTCTTATCTATGAGAACAGAGACCTAGTCAAATTTGATTATCTAGAGAGCTCGCCCGACTCCGTCAACAAAATTGCCAAAGAGGATGCCGACGATTATTGCTAATGAAATCGAGAGGACAAATAGTAGGTCCAGCCACCCAACGCCCGCATATACCCATTCCATTTCTTTTGTTCCACATGTTCTTGACTCTGCTGTTTCTCCGCGTCAACGTTGGGAGGTAGACCAGGGGTGTGCCGACAAGTCTTCTGATCGTCCACGGTGCCTGGATCCTCGCGAGCATAAAACATTCTAATACGGCGAGAGAACTTGATGGAGTCGCGCCACTGCCTGGAAGTAAGCATTCCAGCCGATAGAGTATCAAAGACTGGGCTCTGGTAGATAATCCAGCGAGCGAAGTGTCCTTTAAACCCGTTTTATTTGCCATTCCCGTTACCGCTTCCAGGAGGCGCTAGGTGGATCAGAAATTGTTTTCTGCCAATGAAAGGCAACGGGTGACTTACCACAAGATGTTGTTGATCGGTGAAAGAACTCAAGGAATAAAAGAGGCGAGTGACTAAGCCAAGATGCCTCGGACATTTTCACATGATCCTGGCGCTGTTTTGCTGCTGAAAGAATGTTCATCAAAATCCTGTTGATGTCTATCCGATTCTGGATCGTCCATACTAGAAGTTACCGCCCATCCCTATTTCATTAGTTTCATATCTAACACGTCAAGGATTTTGTTGATTCCTCAGTTTGAAAACGCAAGGTGATGAGCCAATTGGCCGCCTGACACGAGACATATACACAACCGCGAAACAGAAATCGATAGTAGTTACTCGACGAGAGTTACTGCAGTGACTTCGAGGTGGGAAAACTCCGGGAGTCGACGTTCTCCTAATCGACCTGCGTACGGCGGATCATGAGGTGGACAGAAATGGTCATATCGACGAGGGTTGATAGCTCACTGGTAGTGTGCACGGCGGTACGATCAGAGGTTCTATCAACCTTCCCGTCCAGAGCCTTTACTATGGCCTCCGAACTCTGTTGAATCATTGAATAAAGTGCATGGGCTCGCTCCAGAGTCAGACGAAACGTAAATTAAGATTCTTGAACGATGACGCATTGCAGAAGCGCTACGAGCGACCTGGCGATGCTTACTGGTCACAAAGCTCTGTCTCGACACAGAAAATGCTCGTTGAATATGACTGCGCCCTGTTATCGATGGGAGCGACGATCAACGAGGAAACACGTTCAACGATAAAGATGCAAGTGGTGACCCGTGAACACAAGTCGGGTGGCCCGTCAATCTGGCCGACAAGGGAGGTGAGGGAGTTCTGCAGAGTTGAGAGGAGAATGGGCTTGGAGGCTGGTTTTTTTGTAGTACGGAGCACTGTTGCCATCGGATTGAGCCTTCCGCCAGCTAGGAATGGCCAGTTCCTGTCAGGATGCTGAGTTTCGATTTCAGGGCAAGTGAATCCTTATCGTCCAACTGGATGTAGGGGGGTTCATGCGGCCAGAAAGATGTCACGTTCTCCTGCATTGCAACGCAGAGATGAGATCCCGTTTTTGACGGTGACATGAAAATCACTGGTATTGGTGATCGACAAAAATCTTTGATCGATCAGTAGAGTTCTATGTAGCTTCAGTTTGTTCATGTGCACGAGTTTCAATATCGTATACTCCCTCGCTACCCACTTCTATCAGCTTGCCACGGATCTCTATGGCCTGATATTCTCACAATACACCCTCCATTCCCCTCTCTTATAGAAGCGATCGAGCGAGGTGGGCGAATCCATCCATCGATCTGATTATTCTAGGATAAAAGCCGGCACGATTTGCATCACTTTGTGGCTTGCTGGTTGTACAACCCATTCAGCAACGCCTGTCAATCATTAAGGTCCCCCGTTTTCAGTGATCGGCGCAATTTAGAAACCTTCCAATGCTCTTCGCAAAAGTCAACTTTCCCAGGACCGACTTCAACTTTTCTCAGAACTTCCGTTTGTTCTCTGAAATTTCTTCACCTGCCTTCTCCGGGTCTGTAAAGCTTCCAAAGGCTCTCTTCTCCAGATCATCCGCAGTTTGACCCATTTTCCGTGCTCGATGCCTGAAGAAAACCCGCTTACCCCACTTCCAGGACTCTATGCCTAGGAAGAAGAGCGTGGCTTCAACAAAGACGATGCCCCATTCCCAAGAGATGCCTGTGTGCTTGAAAACAACATGATTGATGACCTACGAGCAGATTAGCTTGTGTTGCTCGCGATGCAACGGAGGGCCGGGATCAGACTAACAGGAATGTAGAGGGTGGGAAAAATGGTAACGAAACCAGCGATGATGGCCCAGAATAAGAACTGGTTGCGCCAAACATCGAATATCCACTGGGTGAAGTAATGTTTGCTTCCAGGTTGCATACGGAAGAAGCTCCGGCGCATGTCAACCATCTCCCACGCCAGAAATAAGGCAAACCACGTGAGGCTGACGAAAGTTGTGGCTCGCGCGCGGAACACGGTATCGCATTCGGCTGAATACGAATCGTTGCAGCCAGCCCCGAGGTCGCCATTGCCAAATCCATACAGTACCAGAAGGAAAGAAGAGAGACAGAGTGCGCTCATCCAGAGGCCATAAGCTAGCATGTCACACATCACTTCAAATGTGAACACGCCTCGCTTGAGATTTTGCGGAGGTCTCTCGAGGATATCAGGGCTAGCAGCTTCCATACCTAGACCCATGTCGGGCAGACCGGAGGTGATCATGATGACCCACAGGATTTCGACAGGCGCCAGAGGGAAAACGGAAAGACCTGTGCTGTCTTTAAATGCCAAACCAATTAAAAGTGTGCACGCTTGCGCGATATTCTCGGCGAGAAGATGGAGAACAAACTTCTGGATATTATCAAACATACGACGTCCTTCTTCAATGGCATTGAGGATCGAGGCGAAATTGTCGTCAGTGAGGACAATATCGGAGGCGTCTTTGGCAACATCCGATCCCGCCATTCCCATGGCAATTCCCACGTCGGCTTTCTTTAAGGAAGGAGAGTCGTTGACTCCATCACCAGTCTGCGAAATATCAATAAGCACCATTCTTGAATTGAAAAAGCCTGGAAAACTCGACTTACCATGGCCATAAATGCTCTGCGGCGACGGAGCGCTTCTATCATGCGCACTTTTGTGTTCGGAGCGCATCTGGCTATGACGAGCGGTAGCACAGGCAATTCATCCAGCTGATCATCTGTCAAACGATCAAATTCTGTCGCAGTCATGACCATCGCCTTGGCCATCACATCACTGATGAGGCCCATATCTGGCAGAATGCCAACTTGGATAGCAATAGCACGAGCCGTGCCAGGGTGGTCTCCCGTTAACATGTGGACTTTGATTCCAGCTCTGTGGCATCTCTTGACAGCGGCGGCAGATTCTGGGCGGGGAGGGTCGTAGAGACCGATCAGACCCTGAAATACGAGATTTCTCTCAACATCCTCGCGTGGCGGCGGGCTATCGCGGCTAGCTCTCCGACCTTCTCGAGAATCGAAGGCACGGCTACCGAGGGCTAGAACACGAAGACCTTCCGAGGCAAGGCCTTCCATTCTCGCCAAAATGGCCTCTTTAATCTCGTCGTTCAGTTTGACTTCCGTGTCATCTTCCAGCGACCATTTTACTGTCTCACACGAGTCCAGAATACGCTCAACAGCGCCCTTGGCGAAGACCCTTTGTTCCCCAGACCCGGTGTGCTCAAATATGGTGGACATTCTCTTGACATCGGAATCAAAAGGATACTCGCTGATCTGCTTGTACTGTGGCTTTACACCGTCTAGGAACTTGGATCGATTGAAATCAAATCGGGATGCGAACACCTGAAGCGCTATTTCTGTCGGATCACCACGAGCGTGCCACTTGCCTTCCTTGTTCTTGTGCACGTGCGCCAGATTTGCGAGTGAAGCGACATACAGAAAATCGGTCAATTCGGCATTCCCCTCGATGGCTTCGCTATACGCCAGTGGACTGCCTTGGAACGGATGCTCTCTGTCCGAAGTCGGAAGCGCACTTGCACTATAACTGAGATCGCCGGTCGTCGGGTTAAACGGTTCGTTTGAAACACCAATGGAATAGACTCCTCGGCTCGGAATCCAGCATTTGCGAGCAACCATTTTGCCCTGGGTAAGAGTCCCGGTTTTATCGGAGCAAATGTCTGTCACTCCTCCCAGTGCTTCAAGGGCATCCATCTTCCGCACGATAACGTGGCGTTTGACCATTCTTTTCGTCCCTACGGCCATCGTGATGGTCAGGACCACAATCAATGATGCAGGAATCATTGATAAACCGGTTGCTACAGCGTAGATTACGACTTCAGAATTGCCCGAAAATTTGTTGGCCGCCAAGACGATAATGGCGCATACCACAGCAATCCCAAACAAAAGCATCGCAAGTCGAGAGAGTTTTCGCTGTAGTGGCGTACCAACATTGACACCGAGAAATCGGCCGATAGCGTCGGCAAAGGTCAGGGTCCAAGATTCGGCATAGCGTAATGGATGCACTGAGCCGTCTGAACGCCTTTTCACAGGGCGAACTCTTGAATTGCCCTGTCGCAGAGCCGCAGCAATCGATCCAATCTCTGTCTGCATCCCTGTTGCGTAGCAAACACCACGTGCACGCCCTTTTGTGACTGTAGATGAGCTGTAAGCTACATTCAGTCTATCACCTGGTCCGGTTTCCGGGTCGAATACTGTCTCCTCATCCTTTGCCACTGGAAGGGATTCACCCGTCAAGAGAGCTTCATCCGTCTCAAAATTGAGGGATTCCAGCAGCCTGCGCATTCTTTCAGCAAGGCTCCAACCGTAATATTAACGAATGGCATACCTAAGGTCTGCAGGCACGGTATCGCCAAGTTTCAATTCCACCAAATCTCCAGGCACCAGTTCAGCTGTTGGAATATTGATTGTTTCGCCTCCACGAATGACGTTCGCGGTGGGCGAACTCAAAGATCGCAAGGAATCCATGGTCTTCTCCGCATTAAATTCCTGAAAAAAGCCAACCACAATATTGAGGATGATTACGCCTGTAATCACACCACCTTCAATCCATGACTGGATGGCAAACGAAACGGCCATGGCCATTATGAGCACCTAATCAATAAAAGTTTAGTCTCTCAACCAGATCAAATTGCGAATCCCCCTCCAAGGAACAGACGTACCAGCATCATGGCGTTCGCTACCTGTCGTAAGAGGATTTTGAAGGGCTGAACCCCCGGACCATCATCCAATTCATTGCGACCGTAAAATTCCAGCCTCGATTTGGCTTCAGCAACGGCGAGCCCGTCTTCTGAGTTGGCATTCAACTCCTCGACGATCGCATGACGTTCTAGAGCATGTGCTGGCTTGGACAAACCATTGTCGTGCGCTTTCGCATCGTCTGCCATTGCACGAGTGGTGACAGCAACGGAAGATGTAATGACGAGTTGAACAGAAGGAGAGAATATTTTCAACCAGACACGCCTGAACGACCACAATAAGTTGGAGTCTTGGCCACCTATTGATCCAAGACTGAACAGCCAGGTCGTCGCTTTGTCCACTATGAATGTGGGGCATGATGGTTGCTGAGGCTCACCAAGCTACGCAGGCCAAGGACGACTCGGGATGCTTTGGGTCTGGGTGAACTGGCCGCCAAGACTCAAAGTCTTAGACTTCGTTCCGTCCTACCGAATCGGATTCCTATTGGTAAGCGCCAGCAGCTTGGAGGCAATAATTGAGAGGACGAAAATTGGAACGTGCTGACTGGAGTTATTGCCCGCTGCCTTCCGTCTTGCCGACCTCGACCTTTGTGTGACCGGATGTCGCTACCGCTACCTGGAGCCAACCTCAACTCTGCGAGCGAGAAATGATAATATGGTGGGACAAGCCTTGATGCCCCGTCCAACGTTGTCCCCGGCTGCTAGGCATTCTCAAGTCTGCAAAGGATGCAGTGTGGCCACGGTGGTTTCCGAGCTCAAATCTTCTTGGAAGTGGTGTCTGCAGGTCGATTCGTACGTAACCACTGCATGACTTCACACTTTGAATCCTCCACTATAACTTGCTTTCTCTTCGAAGGCCATATATGCCCCCGCTCACATCACTCGTTCTTTGCCATGCATTCGGAGCAGATTGACGATACTCGTGCTATGTGCTATGATGATACGTCGAAGTCACCGTGTTTGACCTATCGCCTGGATCAGACAATCATGCGGCCTACTGAGCATGAATCAAGTCAAGAAATACAGTTGATGTTGGGAATAGACACTACGATACTGCAAATAATCAAACTCCGATGCTAAAAGTCGCAATCTGTCTTCGGAGAAATTGAGCTGGAAATACTTCTCAGGCATCGTAATTCCAACACTAATGGCGAAGTCATCGGTTCGACACCGAGTTTGAATAGTCAGATACCCGCTTGGCTGTTTTACAATTCCTCTCCAGCCGAGACGATCTCACACAGATAGCAAGTCTCATTTCAAGAGCTTTGTGTGGACGTTCGCAGGACACCGTTTCCAAGTCGACCCCCAGAGCTTTCTCGTCGCTATCCTGAATGCAAGGCACAAACACTCTCATATCTCTACTCTGTGAGCCTTCTGATAGACATGTTCGTGCTTTTCTTGTGGTGATCATGGCGTCAAACATATTTGGCAGGGGACGGTTGCTTGTGATAGAGAAGGTCTGGTGGACAGTCAACCAGGGCATACCTGATAGAATGTCGCTAAAGCCGATCTGCTTGGACGAAGGCTACTACGTCGAATCGGATTGTTGTGGAATCTACAGGCTTTCTTTCATGCTGTCTTCTTTACAATCATTATGGGATGACATCACTCGTGTCATGCAACGGAGGAGGCTGTCCCACTTCGGACTGGGGTTGTTCCGTCTTGCCGGGACTGGAGGATGTCACGCTCCATAACTGGTTGCTCCCATCTCCTTTGCATGGCTTGACGGATATTGTTTGTGCACCCGCTCTAGGGTCATGATTTGGGCACGCCAAGCTGCTTGGGATAAGCGGAGATGATGATTGCCAGCTCAACATACCCTTATCAAGGACCGATTGCCTCATAGCAGGTTTCGGAGGTGTTTATATATCGCCCATTTCGCTCGCTGCCTATACTTGGCAGCACGTCTACTGTATGGCCTCCATCCGGTCCAGCAATGATGATGCCGCTCAAGACACCAGCACCAGCACCATACGGAAAGGTCTCAGTCCGGCCATATGGTGGCTGATGATAGTGGCTGGCATTGTTTTCGTCCTCAACGTGATGTATGAACTGCAAGCTTTGGTCGATCCTCACTCTACCATTGTCTGACACATCAGTAGCAGAGTTCTATGGAGAAAACGCAGTGTCTCCCACGGTTGTTCAACAGGAAACCATACTACAAATGATTCATCAACAAATGGTGATTCGATACTGCATCCCCAGGCAGTGCGCTTGGAGCGTCGACTCAAGACAGGGCGAGTGCGCATTCAAGATTTGGACAAGTTTGCTCCACGACATTGCTACTCAACCCGGAGAATGAGTGTATATCCTTGTCGAGATGGATCGTATCCCAGCTTAGAGAATACTATGGAACGTTCGGCGTCCAACACCTCAAGAGCCACCTCTAGAGGCGTTCTCCCTGAAGCTATGATCGGGCCACCCTTGGGTAATGATGAGAAGAGACCATGGCACGAAGAGCTCCTTTCATGTGTCATCTGTCAAGACCTGCTAGATGGGCACGTCCATGTGCGCGAATTGCGATGCGGGCATGTCTTTCACGCTGAATGCATAGAGAAGTGGCTCACAAAATGTCGCGTCTTCTGCCCGGTGTGCAAAAGCCAAGTCCAGGATATTTCGCGAGGAGACTTGCACAGTACAGTATGAGACACTATCAAAATAAACACCCTACCATGTCCTTTGTCTCTCTGACTTTCCGCTCGAGATTCAGCACACTCTACTATTAACGAGGCTGATCTAGCTACCTCGACTAAGAATCTGTATATTGTCTTACAGATTTACTTGGACACATCTCTGAGGGCCGTAGCAAAGCCCCACGAAGCGGAGTTCGGGAATACTGTAAAGATCCCATGAGCTGGACCACGAAAACAGGGTCCGTTTCCAAGACCATGGCGTGGCGGGGGTGTGCAACTTTCCGCAGCGGCGAGCACACGAGAATTCTGTTCGCCAATTATTGTGCCAAGGAGTTATAAAGCTGCCTGATATCATGGCCAATCTCGCTGCCCGAGAATCGCCAGAGGGAGGATTCCGAAGGGTGCTACTGAGGTATCATATCCGATGTAGCTCTTGGCAAATCTAAGTTATTGGCCATCCATCGCACATATTTCACACACAGTTCTGCTCATGACGCGTCTTCATAATTCTCGAGTCATTTCCGAACTGCTCACCACTGTCATTCGTTCTCCCTGGTTGTAGACATGTCGATGTTGGATATCAGCAACTTCAATATCGTTTGCGCGGTCATTGGAGGATTCATTGCTCTCTTTGGTCTGGTCGCATACCTCGCCAAGGAACGATTTGATCTATCTGAAGCCTGTAAGCTAAGATGTTTTGACCTGCTTTGGACCGAAAAAATGTTTACGTCTTCAAAGTGATCGCACTGCTCTCAGGAGTCATTTTTGGACCCGGTGCCCAATGGATTCGACCAGATGCCTATGCTCTCGATGACGAACTTAACCTCGACAACATCAATCGTAACTTTTGTCGACTCGTGTTGGGTGTGCAGTTGCCTATCACCGGCATTCAATTACCTGCCAAGTATCTCAAGACTGAATGGAAGAGCTTAGCTTACCTCTTAGGCCCCGGCATGTCGTCGACGTGGATTATTCCGAGCATGATCGTTTGGGCGTTGGTGCCTAATCTGGATCCCATTAGTCTAGTTCACTGCGATCTTCTCTCCCAAGCGCAGTGCTGTGATACTGTATACTGTGGTGTAGGTTCATTAGTTTCTTACGAATTCATTGCTAGGCGTTGGATGCGAACATTGCAGGATTGACCTGCCTAAACTGTTCAAGAACCCCCGTTTTCAGCATCATTTGAGCAGCCCTAATCACCATCTTCGGCACGTTGAGCAGCCTTCTGAGATTGAGGATTGGTTATCTACTTATCCACATGTCTTGTCGGTCTACCGTCCACTTCCTGTACCGGAAATAGTCGGTGTGGACCTTGACGTTAGCTTGAAACCTTGCCCATATCGTTCTCGAAAATCCGAAACCGTTGCGTGCCCTACCGCATCATCTGAAGCTGACGACATATCACTTTGCGAAGTCGACAAATTACTTTGGATGTGTCGCTCGTTTATGCTTGCCATGTCCCGCGATAACTGCTGGAGTGAGATATCATTGAGGTGGCCTCCAACCTGCCTTGTTCTCCAACCAAGACCGCGATTTCTCCCGTGAATGATATTCCCGTCAGTTGAGACCATAGATTGTATGGCATCACCTGTTGCGTAGTTATCGATGGTGCTGATGTTTTCCTTAAGGTGGTGATCTGCCTGAGAGCAGATCTCCATACACTGGCGTGTGGTCTCCCACTCCTCCCGCAGCCTTGTGAGATCAGTAAGGTCCTCCGCAGATATACCCGCCGTCTTGGACTTTGAGACCATGCGGTCCATGAGATCATGAAGATGCGTCTCCAGCTTCGCCGCCGTTTTATAAAGACTGTTCTTGCATTCCTGTAGGCCTTGATTGGTAACCTGTTCAGGAAATGTATCTGATTCGGCTATACCGGATGCACTGTCTCGGGGGGTAAGCTGAATTTGATTGATATGCTCTGATAATCGTGCGCAAATTTGGAGGCATCTTCTGGTGCTTAATTGTTCGTCCTTTATGAGTTGCTTTTCTGCTGCGTCTGCGTCGGACTCTGGCATAGCATGTTCAAACGCAGCCTCGAGCTTCTCGTCAATACTTGCGAGATGTGCCTCGAGGTCAGCAGTGGTGGTCTTGATCAGGTCCTGGTAACCTTCGAGAGCTTCGGCTGTAACGGCGGATTTACGTCTGTCCAGATTAAGCAAGTAAGTCAGAATGACATGAACGTGGATCAGAGAGGAGATACTCACAAGTTTGCATCCGTAAGGGCAATACTAATGGTTAACTTGTAACCAGCAAGCAGCCGTCTGAAACCATCGATATCTTCCCCCATGTATTTTAACTTGGCCCAGTCACGAAAGCTTGTCCGTCTGCCCACCGATCGAGAAGTACATTTTATGATTTCCTGCTCAAACTCTTTGCACGAATTGCCGCATCGTAGGAGAGGGAGGTCGAGTGCTGAAAGTGCCTCGTCGGTCGTGGCACTGATTGTCTCATTTAGCGGGCTTAAGACGCCGCTCAACGTCTCCAGTTCTTCTAGGAGATCGCGGACTCGTTTCGGGTGCGATTGAAAGCTGCGAAGAGTATTGTAGAGAGTGAGACTGGATTGGAAGGCGAACGAAGCCAGAGCAAGAAGCCCGGAAGCCAGGCCTATCGGCTCTGCCATGACGGCTTACTGTAGAGTCAGGACAAGATGGAAAAGACAGAATATCTCGGCTGAGGCCTCATGCATCCATGCGGACAATTCATATAGTTGCCAAAGCGAAACCGCACATCACAGGATCCGTGGGCGCCTATTGAAACGGCTCGCAAGAGGCGCAAGTATGAGACAGTCGCAGGTCTGACGCTGGCGAATCGCTCTTGGGGCGCGGGGTAGCGATTGGTGTCTGGGGGTACTTTTTATTCGTCGCTCTACCGCTGTGCTACTCTTCCGATTTGTATGGGTGGTAAGTACATGGCCTGGGTAGTATGGATAGAGTACCAAATTTTGTTCCCTTTAAGAGCGCCCACATGTGGGAAGGAGGCTTCAAGGCAGCCAGAGAAGCTTTGGTTGGTTTTGGCGTGCATCTTCTGGGTTGCCAAGAAGCTCTGTAACCTAATAGTCTTTCAGGTGAAATCACGTCACCCGCTAGGCGCTTAAGTTTCGAGCGCGAGGGCACGTCGCTGGCAACTACATCAAACTTCCCACCTCTTTCACCCTCATTACGAGACAGCGTACTGTAGCCGCTCAGAAGCCCAGAAGGCGGTCCGTGAAGCTACCACATCAAGGTCTTTTATCCGCCCTCCTATTTTAGTATTCGACTCACCAGTAAAACGGAGCCCCCTCAAGGCTTCAAGAAGGGACACAAGCAAAACTCTCCTCGATGGAGCTCCCGTTTGGACCGCTTGGTTAAGAAGACCCAACCAAAACTCAGGACGTAGCCTCTACCATCTCCAGTCAGCGACATTATGGCCTAATGTAAGCCCCCAACAGCATGTTGTGATGGGAGACTGACCCAATACAGCAAGTGCACCCACCTCTTACCCTTTCGCCATCGAACCCTCCGAAGCGGAAAGGAGAAACTGCAGATCCTAAAGAAAATGTCGGATCATGCGATCATCGGCACGGAATTGCGGCTAGACTAATGGCCACGTCAGGACGAACAGGCACTCGGGAAGAATCATTGGAGACTGCTTGGAGACATTTTGTATTCACACAGGGGCCTTTGCATGAATATGCTCACGAGTGGATTGCCTGTTTGAGTTCGGCCATCCTATTAACCATCCATGGGATGTTCCACTAAGAAACTCGTGTCGGAAAGATGATCTATACGGCTCGAGAATATGTGTGATCTAGAAGGGCCTGCTGGTTGGATCCTGAGACGTTTGTGAGGATCGGCAGTTTTGATGTTGACAGAAAATTTAAAGAAAAACTTCATGTATTTGCACTCTGCCTCTACCCTACTCCTTTTTCATTCGCTGCTTAGGCATGGTGCACTGACTGAAAAGCCGCAGCTAAGGACCCAGGCCACGGGGCTAAATAGCTATCAAACATGATCCCTTCTGGAGCCAGACAGTTGTCAAAAGCCCGTCTCTCCGATTGCTTGCCTTGACATGAGTCCCTGCACTTCATCTCTGGGGCAAGGTCGGCTGGCTTGAACCCGGTGGCAACGGTATATGAGTCAGTATCCTGTAACTCATTCCTGTCCACAGATTTCACCGCATCAGGCGGAGTATCAAGGTCGTGGATCGTGTCCTGAGTCGCTGCGACCACGCTTGGCAGATACGTGTTCGTCTCCATACTGAAATTCCGTTCGCAAGGAAACACTGACTGAGAGGAAGAGCCAGAGGCGGGCCTTCCTCTATATGTGGACGGGGGAACGCCAAAGGAGGAGGATACTGTGATTGGACTGCTTTGAGCGGAGTCACCTTCAGCAGGCGAAGTTCGCAAATGGTCGCACAATTTGTCTGAATCCGAAATATCTACATCATACGGTTGTCCCTCAGTTGTAAATGGGGATTGACGACCTCGAAGTAACGGTCTAACGAGACCAAGTCCTTCAAGGATCGCGTCCGTGGTAACAGCACCGGTCGATTCATCTGGAAGCTTTCCTGGAAACCCGGATTTCTGCCGGCATGCCCAGTATAGCTGTTGAAGTGCTACATCCATCACTCCTTGCATTCGAGAATAACTAGCGAACGTTGGCGTTCAATAGTTTGGTAGTTTCTAGCTTACTTACTAATTTCTGGCTTCTATTTTCCTTCTGATGGAGTAAGTGCAAGCACTGTTACATGTCCGACAAGTTTCACACTTCGGACTACCGTCGCACTGTTCGAATTAGAAGCCTACCAGAGATAGGCAGAACAGGACTACCTTGGCCTTCTTGAGTCTGCATCTGTCGCAGGCACGACGTGTCCGTCTATTTCGTTCACCACCATCTTTTCCACTGGCGCGCACCTTTGACCTTGATGTTGGCATAACTCGTAGTCGCTGAGGCAATTAACGACGTCTGTGAACGGAACAGGGCACTCCGGCCTGGAGTTAAGAGTTTGGGACAAAATGTGACGTAACATAACGGCCCAGTTTCGCCACTGAACGTCTGACATCATGGGGAGGTGTAAGGCTTGCTAGTCTTCAATTGAACCCATAAATAGCTTCCGTAGGAGTCTTTCACTAACAGAGTGCGCACCATCTCCGGCTGCGACTGGACGAAATCGGAAGGGGTTGGGTCTAACAATTTTTGGGGGTTTCGCTCTGTCACTGTGAGGGCACGAAGCAAAGGACAACTTACACGTCAATGTGTTTTTCCGACCTCAAGCCAATCCCGACTAAACTTAAGGGTGCAATGATGGGCCTTGGCATTCAATTCCACTCAGGTCATTGTTATTGTCTATCAAGCTAGCAACTCCTTGTTCCTACCTCTCGTGTCGGTTGTGCCACATGCCAACTAAGCTAGCGAGTTTGGAGGGCACTGGTCGTATGTTCAGTTGGTGCACTTTATTTTGGCGGACGCCCGAAGCACTCCGCAACTAAAGGATGGCAAATTGTGAAACTAGTTAAGATAGATTTTGACGCTGAAGAAAGCTGTCTAGTAATTTCATAAGGACATTCGACTGGTCTAAACTGTCTGTGGGTCGTACTGTACGATAGAGAGGGTTGGAGTTTCTATCGATCTCCCCCGGTGACACAGAGCGTGACGTCACAGCGGGAGATGGCTTACTCGCACCTGACGTAGCACGATCTAACACGACCGTTTCAGAAGGCAGACTTGCACTTTTAGAGCTCGCGATGCTATTAAAACGTCGCTTTTACTTCGAATTTACTACGAAGTTCATCGAAGTTAATCACAGTCGAGTAGCCTTTTCTAGGATCTACTGAACTTTCTCTTGACGCAAGTACTACTGCCGCGCTACCTTCGGAAATGGTATCCAGACAGAATGGCAACAATCCCCGGCAAGCGTCCGGCCTGGTATGTAACGCTCCGGAAAGCAAGATATCCCCTAAGCATGACAAGGGCATCTCCAGTGGGAATCCTATTCCCTGCCGGCCCAGCCGACATTATTTGGAAGAACTTCTTGAAATTCAATCACTTCTGGATTCCATTCTGACAGTCATTCGCTATGGAAGGGAGGAAGAAATAGGTGGATTACTAGATTGTATCCGAAGTGGAGCTTCATTGCCTCAAATACGCTATCACCTCCGGTCTCTGGGTACTCGGACAACAGTTAAAACAGGCGAAGTCATTAAGGACGTTAGTTGACAAAGGGGATGAACCCGTTGAGTATTCTTGAATAAACTTGGCACCTGATAATGACCGTGAAATTCGTGAAATTTCGGCGTCTGGCCTATGTTCCCTTACGTTGTGCTCTTCCTATGACGTAACCAGGTTAGTATACCTAAATAGCTGGATTCCGGAGCCGAATCCCGACCTCGCAGATTCAAAGATACTTCTCATCTCTCAGCAAGCAGGATAACCCAAATTAAGCCCGACGTCTGTCGCAGCAGCAGTATCGGAAAATGGGTGCTATCGTCAGCTACGTTCACTTCCTCCTAGACAGCGCCCTCGCCACCGTCAAGCTGGTCCAAAACCGTGAGGTCGGCTGGAAGACTCTCAATCGCAAGACCGGCCTTTATGTGCGCGAACAACAACCGATCTACAAGAAAATCAAGCTATGGCTCTTGTTTAGTCGGCCTATGGAGTGGTTGGACCGTACGTGGTTGCTGAGGTATTGGATGCACGAGAAGACGATAACTTCTGGGAAGAAAGAAGGTACTCGGGCCTCTGCCAAGCAGATAGCATCCTTTGTCGACTTCTATCACATCAACATGGAAGATTTCACGCCGACAGACATCCACGCGTACCGCACTTTCGAAGATTTCTTCGTGCGGCGACACAAGCCAGGCGCCCGTCCAATCTCCCAAAAGAATGACTCCGCTCTCGCCGTCGTTGTCGCGGACTGCCGGCTTGTAGTCTACCCCAGCGTCTCCGAGACTAAACGGCTATGGATAAAAGGACGAAACTTCACCATCGGTAATTTGATCCAAGATGTTGCCGCCGCCAAAATATGGGACCACGGCGCAATCGCGTCCTTCAGACTCAGTCCACAAGACTATCATCGGTATCACTCTCCAGTCGAAGGCACTGTGGAATGGTACAGGCAAATCCCTGGAGAGTATTACCAAGTCGACCCGCTCTGCTTGCGATCCGACATCGACGTCTTGACGGTAAACGCTCGCTGCGCAATCTGCATCAACAGCCCGTCATTTGGATATGTGCTCTTTGTGGCAATCGGGGCCACAGACGTGGGAACCGTGGAAATCAACCAAAAGTGTAGGACTAAGGGCTCACGGCTGGAAAAAGGCGAGGAGCTAGGTTTGTTCCAATTTGGAGGGAGTAGCATAATCGTTGCTTTCGAGGAGGGAAGAATACGTTTTGACAAAGATTTACTCAGTGTGAGCAGGCGTCTGGTGATGATGGATGTGGAAGTAGGGATGAGTCTGGGACGGGCGATCTAGAATGGGTGAGTTTTGTACAGGACTACTGAGGGAGAACTGACAAGAGGATGTGACTTGTTCTACATCTCCTTTGCACCCCTGGATACCTGTGGTTCGTATATGATGTGGATAACGGTGGGCCCATAAGAAGCAAAGCTCCTGCCTCACACTCATCAGTCCGATCACTCTTCCGAAGCAACACTATCGCTCGAGAGGCAGGTGAGGTAGTTACTTCTAATTGGCTGCGGAAGGAAGCTTCAGAGAGGGAATAGGGTCTTTCGCCTGGAGGGAATCGGGAATGCTAGGCTTAAGTACGAGACCACTCGACCAGGTATGTCTGGGGTTCTCGATTGCGGCACTAGCTCTAGAGTAGCTGGAGAATGAGGTTTTATCTGTTGTCGTAACTAGGTAGTGCGCCCTTGATACCAAAGAGTAACGTTGCGACCTCCTTCTGCTTGCGCCAAACCATCCAACAAACGACTACCAATACAATTTCTTCACCACTCAGTGTCTCACTCAATTTCTCAATCGTAGTCCCGGGTCAGAACTTCAGGGCTAACTTCGCGGTGTGCTGTGGCTCTATCCCTGTGGGAAACGTCGGAAAATATCACCCAATTTGTCCAAGGGTGCAGCCATGAGTCCAGCGACGGTTTCGAAGGGAGGCTTATCGGGCGCTGAAGGATGGCTGCGTGTTGGCACAAACATCTTCGTTCTTCCGAAGCTGTTCACCAGTTGGGCGGAATCGCCATCCTGTATCACCTTTTCCAGCTTTGGCAGATCATCTGTTTCTTCCTCCTCAATATGCTTGCCAAGCACGTCCCAGAGCGACTGGATAGTTGGTTCAAACTCTAGGTCAGATGGAGATAAGCCTTGGAACTTGTACAAGAGTTCTTTGACCTGCCCCATTTCTTAGCCAGTGCCCATCTATCCATTATGATTTGCCATTGAGATGTAATTTGCATGCATACCTTGTTATGTTCATCTCGGTCTTTTTGAGCTAGGTGCTTGCCCTCTTCGCCCATGTACTTTTCCATGGCTGGGTATACAACAAGTTCCTCACCGATGGAATGCCGAGCTAATTCCCAGGTGAACTGATTTTGCCAACGAATTTTCGAATCATCATCCTTCGCACTCAGTATGTTGATATAGTATTCCTTCAGCTCTGCATGATCATGCTTAATCGCTTCTGAGACGGTTCCCGTATTGGCGGAAGCCATCGTTGCGGTCTGGGCATCTACTTTAGTCGCGGTGTTTGGATACACAGAACTCTGGAAGCGTGTATGGTAGAGAGACGGTATTCTGGTCGGTGCGTAAACGGGTCGAGTAAAACAAGGGCGAGCAATGTGCAACATAGATATGGACCTTATAGCTGCCATCCCTGGACAAACAAATAGCCACACGACGTTGCGAAGAGAGATGTACAGTGCAACTTTATAGAAAGAATATTTACGTAGTGAAGAGACAACAGTTCGCTATGATGCCGTTGTCTTGTGCTCGATTCGCTCTTGGACGCTGGACTCCGCTTCCGCAACATCTGAATGGTTGGAGAAGCGCCAATCGCATGCTTTTGTTTTGTCATTGTATCTTCAGTACCGTGTGCCAACCTCGTCCCACATGAAGCTGGTGATATAGTGGTTCTGCAAAGGGCGTAAGGACCTACGACGTCCGGGAGCAACTTCCTGTCTCTTCAACGTCAGAGCTTGTGCTTCCACCTCGGAAGCGACTGCATTTTATTATGCATTAAGGATTATCTTTGTCTTGATTAGAATCGTTGTATGTCACGGTTGCTGTCATAGTGACGCTCCCCACAATGTGTCTTTGACGTCGAGAATCACATGTTTTATTCTTTATCTTGTTTAGAGTCATCGTACGTCACTGCTGCTGTCGTAGTGATGAGTACCCTAGTGTATCTTTGATGTCAGTAGTCATCTGGCAAAGGCGCTGCAGGCTACTCAGACAACTCCTTATCTACCCCCCAGTAACAAGCATCTGGGACGTATTGCCTTCTCAAGCTGTAACCGACAAGATGGCGACAAACGCGAACCAAGAGTTCAGCAAGCAGGATACCACAACCGACGATATTCCTCAGGGTGGAGATACTGTTGACAACTCTTATGCTAGTCGGCCAGGTCAGATTAGTATACCTGTGCTGAGGGACGAGACACCGGTTGAGCAACCCAACGACGCACACAATCCTGACTCGGATCAGGCTCTAAGTACGTATATTCAGCTTTTGGCTCGAAGTTTATTGACTATTGTTTTAGGGCAAGATGAAGCAGAAGCAATCGACAAACACAAGATTCTGAAAGGTGGTCGGACTCGAAATGCGACAAAACCAAAGGGTACTTATCAAGATCCAGAGGGAGAGGCCGACCTTCCTGAGAATGACGAGACTTCTGCCGTGCGTTGATCTTTTGCCGACCAAATATAGTACTGTTGCGCTCAGACACATGAGATTGGGAATATAAGGATGTTTCTCGAATGACTCTCGCGCTTTTCGGTGAGCATTTACAAAAAGACTGAGGTCTCAACAGCGACTTAGGAAGAATCTAAGATGTTGAATACTGTCACTCACTACTCCTATAGATATTGAAATTCTTTGATTGCGAAAGAATTGCTAAGTTATTCTTGAGCGATTGTACATCGCGTAAATGTAAAGTTTGCTGTGCAATGGACGTACATTAAAGACAATCGCCGCGAGCGCATACAACTTAGAAAAGAGGTCCGCGCTCCATAATGATATTTAGATGTACCAAACCTAGATGTGAAAGAACGCTACTTCCAAAGAGTGGTTTGTAGATAGCGGATCAAAAAGCGCGAATGTAGACCATAAAACTTCTCCTTTCGAATTAGATGGTATATTGAGGACGAATACAACCAGCTGACATTATATAAAATGCCTTGTTCTATTGTGCCGTATCCAAGTGTAATAGCATTGTTTAGGCCTGTCCCGTCCTTGCACGCCTCAGTACCAAGATTTAAGAGCTAGAACCTCCTTTCCTGCCTGCTTCTCTGGCTTTTTCGCTGCCTGGTTCAAATGACCCACTCGAGGCCTGGCCACCCTTGGAAGCAATCTCGTGCTTTGTCGTAGTTAGCAAAAGTCTACTGGTAGCGGGTGACAATTGGCGTTTACTTGTTTGTCAGGATCCATGGATGCAAATCCACCAGCGCTTGACTGTCCTCCTTTGCTTGCAATCTCCTGGACCTCCTCCTTGGGGCGGTTGGCAAAGTTTCCAGGGTTCGTGTTGCCTGTAGAAGACATGGTGAAGATATGGCTCGAAGGTGGGATGTGTTCTGCCTTTTCAGGCTGCCTTGTAGGGGGTTCGAATTGGTTCTTGTAACCGTAAAGAATTTGAGTTCGTCAGGAATGGGAAGCATTATATAGGAAGATTGGGAATACACTGCATCATAAGTCGTTTGTGACCTCATCCAATGAAGAGCACTAAGGAGCGTGTTGGCGTCATTGACACGGGTCTTCTTACTGGGAACATGCTGTCTAATAGAGACACTTGCACATATGTGGATAAGGATCTTCTCCTCGCTAGAATTTAGAGTGTCAAAATCCTTTGTCGTTGGTAATTCGTCATCGTACTAATGAAGAGAAGGATCTCAAGATCGAGATTCTCTACGATATCACTAACCTTTCTTCATTGTTTACGTCAAAGGGGATATTCCATGCTCGTAACTAGAGGTAGATCAGGCCCTAAAGGCCGATGTTTATCCTGCAATAGGAATGTTACAATCAGACGATTGTGTAATATCAGTCTATCCGCAGCAAATGTCGCTACAGCGGGAGCAGCGTCTCTTTAGTAACTGCGAATGTCCGGTACTAGGCATCTCTGTGTGACGATGCACATGAGAATACACCGAATTGCAGGTTTCAAAGGTCCGAGATCCTCTGCTCAAAGCAAAGTTTGTGAAGCTTGCGATGCGGCGTTGAATTTGGGTGGTGGAGGAATGTACACAAGCGTGATACCAGCAGCAGAATAGGTCTGCGCGATGTGATGGTGAAATGAAGCGTTATCCATAACCAGGATCGACTCATGGTCACAATGGTGCAAGCGTTGCTCAATAAACTTTCAAACAGGGAACTGTTGATAGTACCTTAAAGATATGCATGTATAGGCGAGCGCGATGTCATTTTGTGAGCATGCAGGCAAATCTGATCAAGGCTGACATGGCTGGCCACGGGGTGGCTGCATGTTTGGCAGCTCCTTGCCGGCATGTAAATCGAGTATTATCGTTGACAAGGTGTGACATTGTGAGATAAAATACGACAGATCAGTCTTTCCTGTCTCCAACGGCGAACAGCGCTGATTTTAGACAAACGAAATGAGACTGCTTTTGCCATTGAAATGTGATATGAGATGTTCCATGATTGAAGTTGGCCATGTGACAGGTCATGCCAAGCCGTGTGCCAATTGACGGTGACTGGCTGTAACACAGGCCTCACAACTCCTCCCTTGTCATGGTTGATAGATCACAAAAGCCAAAATCTGATGATTTGTCATTCCCATGGCGCCCGCACTGTCCGGTAGAGTCTGTAATAGAAGGAAAAACATTGTACGTGGCCTCTACAGCACACTATTAGTGATTCAATATGCAAAATGCGACAACCCCCGAGTGACGATGAGTTGTTGCTTTCACAGAAGCTTCAAAAATAGTCACGTGCTGTCTCTTTCGAAAGTCGCCTGGCCTCAACTCAGCCACATCTGCAGCTTCTTCTCGCCTCCACCCGTCCAGCGCTCAAGCCTCATCCTCAATATCTCACCTTGCATGAGAGATACAACGCTTCACATTATACAGTATCTACCATTGATCTATCAATTAGAAGAACTATCCCACTTCGCTAGTAATCTACGAAAGGTAGACGCGAGACGTGCATGGCTGGTTTCGCCACTCCGAGCTGACGGTGCCTATCCCGCTGTCATCCTCACCCCAAGTACTATACAGTACCAACCGCCAAGCTCGACTCCGCTCACTCTCCCAATGCAGTATTCAATGCAGTATTCTGCGATTAAGAGCGCCGTCGACGCCATATCGAATATCTTACCGTAAAACCTTCAACCGGACCTCACTGATCCCTCTTGACGGGTTTCGGCGTCTCCTTTCCAGAGTGGTCTTTCCATTGCGACGGTAGGCCAATGATTTAGGGTCTTTTGTCTCTCGGGGGCCTCCCCGCAAACCACCACAAACAAGGGTTTCCATTGATTGTTGACCTTCGGGTCATTGATCTTTCCCCTTCCCAAACTTCTCTTGCCGTCTGCTGCATTTCCTCCCAACGCCGTCTACTCATCTGCTGTTCTGTCTCCCATCGCGTTCTTTCCTGAGCTCTCTCATATTCCCAGCGGTCTCTCTCACGTTCTCTCTCCCTCACCCAGGCATTCCTTTCACGCACTCTCTCCTCCTCCCAGCGTTCTCTTTCACGCTCCCTCTCCCTCTCCCACTGCTCCCTTTCCTGCGTTATCTGCCTAACCCACTCTCCTCGATCGTCTAAAACACGTCTCTCCAGGCGATCCAATTCGGTCCGATACTCGCGGATGTCAAGGCAATTTTCTGGCTGAGGCTCCTCATTTCCTGACTGTCGGAAATGTATGGTGATCGTCCAGTTAGGTCGAAGAGTCGCCTCCCATATCCTTGGAAGGATGATGTTTCCATCCGGCCCTGACAGCTCGAACTGACTTTGGCGTATGTTGGCCAGAGGTTGCCGGCAAGCATCAGCTATAAGGGTTTCCATGCCCTAGACAAGGCTCTTGTTAGTTTCTGATGGAACTCCACACATCGAGCGCACCAGCCATGTCTGACAGCTAGAATAAGGGAACGTGAAAGGCCGCCCAACATCGTTGATGAATGTGATAAATGCTGCTTCCGCTGTCATCGGTTAGCAAACATGAGTTGACCTATCTTCATGAGAGACAAGACTGGCTCCATTATTTTTGGTCCTTTTGAAGCTATTGACTCTCATGGGATTGAGTTTGGCGAGATGATTTGCATGAAAGATCCGGCGCGAACAGTAGGAAACGTGGTGGTATCTTATTGGTATAGCCCAAAAATGCACAAACCTGTGAAGGTCCTTGCAGCTTAAATGCGTACTTTGGATGGATGCTCTTGCATGCGTTTTTCCTAGTGTGCTTTAGCCTTGCATAATTGTGTAGCGGACGACACTACCTGCTCATTATCGGCGAGTTTATGTTGTGTAATGGGTTAGTGAAAGACTGGTGTCCTCCATAGCTGCTGGCAAGGTCGAGAAGCATTTTGACAGCACGTGACAATTTAGTATGCTTCGCGTCATAAACACTCCTACTCACAATCATGCTGACACATCCTCGCGTCCATTCGTGTCGAGTCTATGTCGACTCGGTGCACCAGCAAGAGCTGGACTCTTTATTCTCTCCTAGTCCTTGGCGACCTCGTCATTTACAGCGACCACTTGATCTAGGACCTGCGGACGTTTTCGTGGGCACAATACCATCGATAATATGGCCACAGTGGCTGTCTGCGCGTTGCGAATCACAGAATGTCTCGGATTTGACATGCTTGGAGGAAGACCTGGCGGTAACAAGGTGACACTGCTGGATTGATGCCACTGTGGACTTGCTTCGCTTTGGAACCTGGCAACTCATTGCAAGTAACACACAAAGGCTGTGAATAAGGTTGCCCCATTATCGGCATCTTCTATACGTTAGATGCTTCAATTTGTTCCTCAATAGACTCTGGAAGCGAACAGAAACAAGTGACGGAAGGACAAGTCGTAAGAGAAGGCACATCACGAGCAGGTGATGCGGTCAAGAGTGTAGATTGAATTCAAGAGGTCTTCCTCTTGTTCTTATATAGCGGTACACTGTCCGTGTGCGCCCGATGTTCTACTCACTATCGCTGCTCAGCGAGAGGACATCCGTCTGGTCGTCATCATCCTCCCGCGTGCTCCGGGTTTCATTACCGGACCCCAGGTAAATATCCCGAATGTCGCCTTCTTCGAATCTTCGTTTGCACCAAGGGCAACCTTTGCCTTGTCCAAGCCATAATCCCAAGCATTCTCTGCAGGCACTGTGACCGCATGGAATCGTGGTATCTTTAAAGGCCACCATACAGATATTGCACCGTAAGTGATCAATCTTTTCCAATTCCTTGTGCGCAGCTTCCAAATCATTGCTCAGTTCTTGATTCTGACTGCGTAGCAGCCTGTTCTCGTTTATACACTGCTGCAACTTGCGAGTTTGCTGTCGAAGCTTTTTCCGAGTATTTTCGGCGATACTCTGAACGTCTGGTCGCTGTCGTCCATGCTGAGCGATATAACGATCCAGTTCAGCCTGTTTGGCGAGCAACATCGTCTTCAATTGCCGCGCCTGCATCAACAGTGAGGAGAATTTCCTCCTGTCGAAAGCACCAAATATAACCGAATCGTGTTCGACCCGGATTTCGCAGTCGGCGTCGTTGAGAAAATCTTTGATGTTGGGAGTATGCTGCATCTTGCGCTTCTTGGAGAACAGCGGCGTGAGCAAGGAGTTGGACATATAGAAAGGGACGAGGGCTGGAGCAGGGCTAGAGCGCCTTCTTATACCCCTAGAATTTAGTGGGTTCACAGCTGCTACACGAGCCTGGTCGGGCGCCTTTACCATTCACATTCCGGGATTATCGACTCCTGAGCGTGTCGTGCCTGGCGTATCAGCAGACCAGCGACCCCAATGACGTACGCTGCTGCACGAAGGATGCCATCACGCATCACCGAAATTATGACCAAGAGGCAATGTGCCCGTCAGGGTCCAGAGTCCATGGTGTCCAATCAATATGCACCTTCGATCCCTAATGCGAAGAACAGGGGTGACTTTGAAGACACGGTGCAAGGTTGCCTGATTACGCCCTTGCAGCTGAACTAAGAAGACTAACTTTAGCTGGCTAGGGTAAACGTGATAGTTGGCTGGGTCCCGGGTAACAGATACATCTAGGCGCCAGAGAGCGAATGGGTAGCGCAATATGTCTTGCTTAGATCCTCGTCGTCCTCTTGTCGGTCAACTGAATCTTTAGGCTCAGTCGAGGTGATCTTGGGGTTGACTCTCGTGGATACTTCTCATTTTGACCAGATCATAAGCAGGCTCTGTTAGTAGAAATTTTTGATCATAGGCGGTGGGAGTCCTTGGGTTCCATGTTAAGCAGCAGAAAATGACGACTGAAACGACTTGAGATGCATCACTTCTTCAGCAGAAGCTCTGTGATCTGTTCACTTTGGTGTCTGAGTTGTTCATTTTGTTCCTTGAGTTGATCACTCTGCTGTTTGAGCAATTGCACAAGCTCTTTTCGTTGTTGCTCAGAGTCTTTTCGTTGTTGCTCAGAGTCTTTTCGTTGTTGCTCAAGCTGAGCCACCAACAAGGCCTCCCTATCCTTTGCATCCTTTCGTTGTTGCTCGGAGTCTTTCCTTTGTTGCTCCAGCTGCCGTTGCAGGTTCTGAATCATGGTTCGAAACTCGGCATTCAAGCCCCTCCCTCGCTGTGGTTTGCGAAACCCCTCATCCTGGGATTCGGGCGCACTGCTGTCATCCTGCGAGCTTTGTACGCTGAGGTCGTCGATGTTGGCCGGTTCGAGTGTTCTTGTAAGCGGATCAGGCAGCTCATCAATCACGGCGGTGAGTCGCTTGAGCAGAGCCGGAGCAAAGATTTGGCAAACGTTGAGAGTAAACTGGTAACTGATCCATCTGTATTCGCCCGATTTGTCTCCAACGTTGAGTTCTTTGATTGTCTCGCGATAGTACAACGTGTTCTCACCCTGCACCTCAGGATAATGAGCATAGATGCGCACGCTCCGGTCGTCATGTGAAATGGAATATCCCAATACCCTCCTGTGCACCTCCGAGGCACGGTTGGCCTTGCGAAAGACGTCCACAATTCCCCTCAGGGCAACAGTCATGCTATGAGCATTCGGTAGATCTGCTAAGTCAAGTCCCTGCTTCCCACACTTCACCTCGCTAGTCAGGAAGGGAAAATAGATGTCCTCGCGCGCCGTGTAGTATGACTTCTCCAAGGGGTCGATGCGGAGCTTCCGGCGCTGAATTTCGGTAAAGTTGGACCATTTGAATCCGTATGTACGGTCCGGCTGCGGTCGGGGTCCATAGAACGAAATTCCTTTGACCCAGGGGTCATTGTGACCTTCGATCAGACCGCGAAATTCTTCTCGACCACTGATGGACAGGTTCTCAACCGATGGGACGAGGAGGGGATGCAGATCGAGATAGACTCGAGCTTCGGATCGGCCTCGAATCAGGGTCTGAAATTTGTCGAACCGGTCATCAAATAACGAATGATCGGGACGCGGTTGGTGCGTGGAGAGAAGCTTCTCGCACAATGTCTTGTCTTCTTTCACGAGACCAGCATCAGAGGGCCGCATAAAACTGCCTTTCGTCTCCAAGACCACCGGGTAGTTCACATCTTTGTACGCCGAGTATTTCTTGTCTGCTGAAACCGTGGATTCCGTGCCGTCACCGGATTGCGAAGGTCGGCGGCTTAACGAATCCGAGGACCGAGATCTTTTCGAGGGTGGCAGACTCATGGCGTCTTGGATATCGCATTCCTCGCTAGGTGGAACGCTTGATAACCACTTCTCCACAAAAGCACCGATGTCCGATGGTTGTAAAGGCGAGCAGGCTCTCTTTGCGGATGGGCGCTCGGTATGCCTGTCCGGCGATCTTGTCTTTCGTTCTGGTACGGGAGAGTTGGCAGGAGACGATTCGCGATGTAACTGCGTCACCTTGTCAGCATCTTTCCTCCTGTAGAGACCTTCATTGCATCCACTCACGTCGTCGGTTTTTGTGGCAGACGGAGATGGAAGTTGACGGTGCAGCTTCGAAAGAGGGATCTCAGGAGTGAGGTCTTCCACCAGGGAATCTGGAGAGGCGTGTCGAAGGTCAGATAAGCAGCGAATCTTGTGAGGACGGTCGCCGTCGTCGCTCTGCACGGCGTGTCGTTTGTCTAGAAAGTGTCAATGATCCATTGATCCTGCGTTCCCACTCGTTCGAAGCTCTTACCGTGCAGATTGGCCTGTTCGTGACTCTGCACATTCATGGCCCCTGTATCCGGTGATCCCATGTGTTACAGAGGAGAGCAAGCGCTCTCGCATCAATCAGCACTGTGTCATGTCGGTCTCTTGAAGAATCGAAGCCTTCGGGTTCGTTGGCACAGGAAAGAGCGCAGGCTGAGGCGAGTAGCACTGTCATCCAATCAAACGGGCTAGGTTGGGTGTCACATGCGACTTGCCGAGGGCGCTTATTCATCTAGGCCAAGACAGGCCTCGCCGTTAATCACGACCACTTCAATCCCGTCTTGCTCTCATCGGTTCACATGCGTGTCGCGACGCAGTTTTTGAACTACATCCGCCGACCTCATCTGGATAGGTAGTTCGCTTTCGAGAGCCCATCCTCAAAGGGTTGAAGACTGGCCGATGACGTGTGTGCGTGCTATTTTTGACAAGGCTATTTTGTTTACACCATCGACCTCCGGCGGTCATCTTGACGAGTTCTTGACGAGTTCTTGACGAGTCTTGTCGCCCTCATCTTATCTCCCACTTCTGCCGGTTGAATGACAAAGTGTGCTTTCTGGGGCGCGAAGGAAGTTAAGTGACCGATAACTGTTCCATCCATTGAGACCCTCACTGTTTGAATCTATCTGTCGATTTTGCAGATTGAAGTATTGGCATAAAACGAACGCCTTCCTCTGTTGAACACACACTAGATCCAGTCAATACCGCTCCGCTGACAAGTGGCCAGCAAATCTCATCGTCACCAATTCCCACCCCTCTTCTCTTTAATGGCTTTTGCCCACAGCAGTCACCTCCCTCATCGAGAACAGCAAACCGCGACCCTGTCAAAACTTGTCTCCAGACGCTTCACCGTTTTCGGCCCTGGAACCTTGCCTGTTCCCACGTCCTGCCTGCTTCTTCTTATCCTCGCTTGTACCCTCCGTACGACGACCCTGACCGCTGCATTCTTTTCCGTTTAGATCGCTCCTCCTTGTCAACCTGATGCCTTCCCTCACAAGACTTCTCGACATTATCCGCTCATACACCTGGAGAGAAAACAAGGAGACCAAGCTCGATCGCTTCGACGGTGCGGTGCAGACTGGTCGGCAATGGCCACACAAGAGAATGTGCGCTGGCTGATAAGGTTGAGTTCATTGACAGTGACGCAGATGAAGCTGTT